>NC_138564.1:2309631-2432131 GCF_964273705.1 Natrix helvetica
ACAGAACTAGAGCATTCGCCGATGATCTGGTTGTTACCCTTTCACATCCTTTGAAATCAATAATCCAGATGAAAAATATCATAATAGAATTTGGCATGGTGTCTGGGTTTAGACTAAATCAAAACAAAACGAAAATGATGGTTAAAAACATGACAGAGACTCAAAGAAAGAGACTTGTAAGTTTAGCAGGTTTTGAAATAGTTTCTAAAGTTAAATATTTAGGAATACAAATTTCAGAATCAAACACAAAACTTTTCTCAAATAACTATGAAGTGTTGTGGCAAAAGATACAGAAAGATCTTGAAGCGTGGAAAAAGTTACAATTGTCTTTGCTTGGAAGGATCTCAGCAATTAAAATGAACATTCTACCTAGATTTATCTTTCTATTCCAGATGATTCCGGTGCTTAAGTCAGATAAAACCTTGTTAAATTGGCAAACAACATTAAATAAATTTGTTTGGAAGGAGAAAAAACCGAGAGTAAAGATGAAGATTATGCAAGATACACGTGAAAGAGGCGGCCTCAGACTCCCAAACCTTCGATTGTATTATGAAGCTGCGGTATTAACGCATGTAGCAGATTGGTTCGGGAAAACAAAAATGGAATTGCTGAATATAGAAGGCCATGATCTTGTTCTGGGAGGGCATGCATATCTTTTTTATGAAGACAGGGTGGATAAAGTGTTCAACAACCATGTTCTCCGTAGTGCCTTGATGAGAATATGGAAGAAGCACCGGCCCAATTGGGATTATAAAATACCGCTTTGGTTGGATCTTGCAGACACCATGGGGATTATGAATATTAAGTCACTCGGGGGTTGTTTATATAAAGATGTGCTTATTGCTGATGGGGGCGAATGGAAGTTAAAAACTTTGGAACAGCTGTTGGAAGAAGGAATTACTTTAAATTGGTTACATTACATACAGCTTCAGAAGAGATGGGAAGAAGATCGCAGGGTCGGTTTTATGGATAAAGAAGTGGAACTGATTAAGCAGATAAAAGAGACTGGTCCAAAACAAGTTAAAAGAATATATAATGTACTGTTAGAAAGAGACTCAGAAAGTGAATTGGTTAAGAATTGTATGATTAAATGGGCTCAGAATTTTGGTGAAGTGGTTATGTTGGAAACGTGGGAAAAAATATGGGTTCAGAATGTTAAATTTACACAGTCACAGAATTTAAGGGAGAATTTCTATAAAATGTTTTACAGATGGTATTTAGATCCTAAAAAATTATCATGCATGTACCCAAATGTTCAACCAAAATGTTGGAGATGCGGGTGTCTAGATGCTACCTTTTTTCATGTATGGTGGACTTGTAACAAGGTTAAAGCTTTTTGGATAAAAATATGGTGGGTTATGCAGAATGTATTTAAGAAAAGAATACAATTCACTCCATAAATGTTTTTATTGGGTATAGTTAAGGATTTTACCAAAGGGGAAACAAAATTGGCCTTGTATATGGTTACAGCAGCTAGGTTGTTGATTGCGCAACATTGGGAAAAAGATTTTTTGCCGACAATTGATCAATGGATTCAGAAGGTGGCGGGGTTTGCTGAAATGGCAAAAATTTCAGCTTTCTTAAAAGCTCAGAAACAGGAGGATTACACACAGGAATGGGCAAAATGGATTGATTATATACAGAATAAATACCAGACTAGGAGTTATTATGTAGCCTTTAGGTAAGAATGTTTAGACCGATAGATGATCAGAGTAAATAGTATATGGGATGTTTGGAATTGTTAGAGTGGTATACAGCGGAAGTCAGGGGGGTGGGTTTGTGTGGGAGGTGGGGGAGGGTTAGGGTGGAGGGTGGGGCAATATATATGTATGAATAAATTAGAAGATGGGACTAATGAAACATTGTTAGGCTAGGAGAAATTTATATTAAGAGTTATAGATAACTTAAATTAGCTTAGAAAATGATCAATGTGTTATTATTAATTTAAGAGAAATTTATATAGTGTTTGTTGGGAGGAGAGGGGTTATGAGTAATCTATTTTAAGATGGGGGAGGGGAGGGGGTAAAGTGTTTGGTATAATATTTGAATGTGAATTTTTGCGGGGGGGGGGGTTGGGGGGGTATAGCATTTGTATGAGATTTATATTGTGTGGAGGGGGGGTGAAAAGGGGGAAAATTTGTTTGTACAAAACTCTTTTAATTAAAAAAAAAACAACCGCATGATTCACTTAGCAGCTGCATGCTTAGCCACAGCTGTTCTGGCCCCAATTGTGGTTGTCAGGCGAGGTCTACCTGTGCCTTGGAGCAGGTGGTTTCTGTCTCAGGTGCTCGGAGCCTTCTGATCCTGCTCCGCCTCGCCCTCCTGACTGGGGCCGGCTGGCGATTCCAGCCAGGCATTCAGGGGTAGGTGCCCCCCCTGTGCACTGCTGGGTCAACTGAGAAGGGGATCCTGCTGTTGCTTGCCCAACTCAGGCCCTGGAGCTGGCTGAGTTCAGGATGGCCCAGGAGGAGGTGGCCCCTTGAGCCTTGCTTTGGCAGCTGGTCCAGCGAGGAGAGCCTGGTCTGCGTTGAAGGTCAGACCTATAAAGGGCCTTTGTTGCTGGCCCCCCTCCCCCTAGAAGAAAGGTCCCTTGGTACGTTCCCCCCCCCCCCCCGGCTCATTAAGCTCAGAGAGGGACTCTGGCCGATTGAGCGGACTTTCTGTTCCTTTCAGTTGGCAGCAGGACATCCCCTCCCCTACCTTCCGCTTTGGGGATTTTTTGAAAAAAGCTGCAATTGTAAAATCTCCTTTGAGGCGAACTCCGACTCTGACTGACAGCACGAACATATCCATGGAGCTTTCTTGGCAACTGTGACAAAGCACTTTGCAACTGCCAGTTCTCCTGCGATTCTTTCTAACTTTGCCATGGAACTCGGTTCTCGAATTTCCTGGTGGTCTCCTTTCAAAGCCGGCAGATCCAGCTTTTCGAGATCAGCCGAGGTCTGCCATCTAAAAAAACAACCGCAACATCAAACCAGAGAGAGAGGAGGAGGAGAGAGAGGGAGGGAGGGAGGAAGAGAGAGGAGGAGAGGGGGTGGAGGAAGAGAGAAAAGGAGGAGAGAGGGAGAGAAAGAGAAAAGGAGGAGAGAGGGAGGGAGGGAGGGAAGAAGAGAGAGGAGGAGAGGGAGGGAGGAAGAGGGAGAGGGGAGAGAGGAAGAAAGAAGAGGAGACAAGGAGGGAGGGAAGAAGAGAGGAGGAGAGGGAGGGAGGAAGAGGGAGAGGGGAGAGAGGAAGAAAGAAGAGACAGAAGGAGGGAGGGAAGAAGAGAGAGGAGGAGAGAAAGGGAGGAAGAGAGAGAAGGAGGAGAGGGAGGGAGGGAGAAGGAGGAGAGAGGGAGGGAGGAAGAGAAGGAGGAGAGAGAGAGGGAGGAAGAGAGAAAAGGAGGAGAGGGAGCGAGGGAGGAAGAGAGAGAAGGAGGAGAGAGAGAGAAAGAGAGAGAGAGGGTTGGGTTGAGGCGTTCTGTATACAGGGACCTATTTTGAACAGATATTATGGGAAACCTGGCCTGCAGTTGTGAAACCACAGAAACTTTGCTTCACCTGTTGTTAGTGAAGGCTGAGCGGGAGGTGGAGTTTTGTCGGTGGCTGATGAGATTACGGTTCAGAAGAGCTGGAAAGGAGATAATCTAGTCCAGGGGTCTCCAGCCTTGGCAACTTTAAGGTTTGTGGACTTCAACTCCCAGAATTCCTCAGCCAGCTTTGCGACCTTGGCAACTTTAAGGCTCGTGGACCTCAACTCCCAGAATTCCTCAGCCAGCTTTGCTGGCTGAGGAATTCTGGGAATTGAAGTCCACAAGCCTTAAAGTTGCCAAGGTTGGAGGCCCCTGAACTTGTCCACCTCTGCTCAGTTCAAGGACACAGGTGGCCTTGAAAGCCTCCAGCAAAAAGACCCCCCTGGGCTGACCACCTTTCCCATCAGGAAATGCCCCTCCTTTCAAACTGAAGCGGTTCTCCTCAGGTTCACAGAGAACAAGGTCACTCTGTCACTCAGGAGTCTCCGGAAACCGCTTAAGAGAGGGCTGTAAAGCCATATAAAGCGGTATATAAGTCAAGGTTCTCCAAATTGGCCACTCTAAGACTTGTGGACTTCAACTCCCAGAATTCCTCAGCCAGCATGTCTGGCGAAGGAATTCTGGGAGTTGAAGTCCACAAGTCTTAGAGTGGCCATGTTTGGAGACCCCTGGTCTAGGTGCTATGGCTAAGATCCTTCGTGAACATTTCCCCTTTTCTTGCTAGCAGCTGCTGCTTCCTTGGCTAAGTCTTCTCGTTTTCAGATGAGACGTCCAGGGCTACTCTGTGCTTCTGGTTGGTTCACGCCTTGAAGATGCCCACTGGTCTCCCCACCCTGGCTTCCTGTCCTGGGAGTAGCATTAGGTCTCCTTCCAAGCTTGGGGCATCAGGTGAAGTGAAAGCTGATGGAAGTCAATCTGCAGAAGATTCCCTGCAGGTCCCCTGTGTGGAGGTACCGCTTTTGGGATGATGGTGCATGTCCCTTGAACGGCTGGTCCTTGGGGAGAGGAGGGGCAGCTCTTAGAAGCCCCTATCTGGCACAGCCAGCAGACCTGATCTGCAAAACTACAGAGGGCCACTAGAAGTCGCCGTCTATGTATCTTTGCAGCCCTGAACCCCCTAGATCAGGGGTCTCCAAAGCTGGGAATTCTGGGAGTTGAAGTCCGACAGGCTTAAAGTCACCAAGGTTGGAGACCACTGCCCTAGATGTGACCCGGTTCTCTTGGCCCCCAACCCAGGCAACAGGCAGCCTATCTCTGCGAGCTGCCAGGGAGGCAGCCTGGTTCCCTTTGCGCGCTTAAAAAAATAAACCCCCATCTGATGCTTCTTTCTGAGTTCCACCTCCAGAGAGGATGTCTGAAGGCAGAACGGAAATGCGCCAAGGGGAGCTGCTATTTATACCTCCTGTCTGTGAACTCTGGATGTGCCCGTCCCACCCGCTCAAGGGCATCTCCTGCTCAGTGCCGTTTCCAGCAGGGCGCCAAGAGATGGATTATTTGGGAAAGGAGAGACGCTGGAGGGCCCCTCCCGCTCCCCCCTCCTCCTTGGGACGCTTACGTCATCTAATAACCGGGCGGTCTGGGCGGTCCAAGCTTCCCCATGGGGGACAGGCTGGCTGCTATCGGAGGAGATCAGCTCCTTCCTGGCTGGGCATCACTGACTCACGCCATAGGTATGCCCAAGGTGGCACTTTGAGAGGACTCGGCCTCCTCGGAGGAAGCCAACCGGTTAAGAGACGATGTGAGCTCAGCTGGATGGAGGGTCTCTTGGTACTCATTGCCATGACCCCCCAGTAACCTACAGTACCACCCCTTACATGGCAGGGGGGAATAAAAAACAGGCAGAGAGGCAGGCTGCTCTTTGGATTTCTAGAAGAGCCATTGGAGATGAGAGCAGAATAAGTGGATTATCTTCAGGGGCAAAACGTTTCTTCTTACAGGTATCTCACTAGAGGACAACGTGGCTGGAAGGGACCTTGGAGGCCTTCTAGTCCAACCCTCTGCTCAGGCAGGAGCCCCTGTGCCCGTGATGGCAAACCTATGGCACGCATGACCGAGGGAGCACACAGAGCCCTCTCTGTGGGCACGCACACTGTTGCCAGCTGCTCTTCTAGTTCCAGCACGCACATGCGCACTAGCCAGATGGTTTTCGTGCGCACCGGAAAACAGCCTTAAAACGGCCCAAAAATGCCCCCAAAACAGCATGTGTGCAACGGTCAGCTCATCTTTGGGTGTCTCCAGCGCACTCACACACATGCATGCCCACTCTGGTTTGGGCACTCAGTGCCAAATAGGCCGTCCCTGCCCTATGCCGTTTCAGACAAAACCTCCAGCATTGGAGCATTCACAACTTCTGGAGGCAAGCTGTTCCATTGATTAATTGTTGTAATAGTCAGGAAGTTTCTCCTTTGTTCTAGGTTGGTTCTCTCCTTGATTAGTTTCCATCCATTGCTGCTTGTCCTGCCTTCAGGTGCTTTGGAGAACTGGAATGCTGCTTCGTTGGTTTATGGCAGTTTGATTCCCCCTGGTTTCTAAATTTCCCTTCAGTGGGACAGGCAGCCCCTCTTAGCTTTACTACAATCAGTGAAGTGGGCGAGCAGGCGGTGGTCGCCCACGGGGCTGGCTGGTGGCCCGAACGTGGTGGTTGGTTTCTGAATTCCAGGAGATTACTGTTGCGTACGATTTGATCTCTCCTTGGGTTGTGTGTCTAGCTGAGGCTTCTATTCCCTCAAAGGGTCTTTTTTGGAGTTGGGGAGCATTTGTGTGGAAGCCCCTCTGTATGGAATGGGGCTTAACCCTCGCAAACAATCGGTAGCCTTGTAGTTTAAGATTAAGATTAGATAACCGTAATGTAAAATTTGCATCTGTGGTTTGACTTTTGTAAGGCAGAATGAGGTATTATAGGGATATATGGGGACAGGTCAGGGGGATCTGCCTCATAGGTCAAAAAAGTCAAGATACATCCAGGAGAAGTGCAATCGTTATAAAAACAGGCAGAGATTCGATTGCATTCTCCAAAGCTGTCTTAACATTTTTGACCACACTTTGCAGGGTCTGACCATGTATGGATGTTGTCTCCATTTATGAGTAACATTTATCTGTAAGCCTGTAAGACCTGACTGGTGTTTTTCTTTGATTTCGGCTTCCTGCTGTAGCATAAACAAAGGCTGTGAGACCAGTGGCATGGCCACTGCCCTTAGGCGCTGATCAACGTTTCGAAATTTGGTGAGCCGATCTGGGGCAGTTGAGCCACCCTTACTGTTCCGACTGGACCACTGCCCCCCTGACCTCTGGCTGGTTCTCAAAGGGCCACTAAATGCCCACTCCTTGCAAAGCACAGGATCATCAGGGCCAGGTTGGGAGCAATGGGAGGGTCCTTGGGGAGGGGAGATACAAAGGCCCAGGCAGCATCGGGGAAGCTGACCGACTGCCGCAGCAGGTGGGGGACGGACGGTGGTCTTCCACTTGGTCCCTCTGGCGAGGGGAAAGGCCCCTCTGTCATGGCTGCCCCAGCAGGCTGCCTTTGTGCCCCGTCAGCACCGCTTTGCGAAGGGAGCATCGGAGCTGGCGCTAATCGGATCCAGCAGCTGGGATTGGAGGACAGGGTTGCCACAGCAACCGGCCCCGGGAGAAGCCGGCCCTGGCAGGCTCTTTTGTCTAGGCCTCTCTCGGGCGTTGGCATGGCCGGCCAGCGCCGCCCCTGGAGAAGAAAGACGATGAAGGGAGGACGATGAGCTGGGAGCTGCGAGAGGGGCCGGGCCAGCGGGGCGCCTGGCGAGCAGCTGCCACAATAGCCCCCACCAGGGGCTGCCACTCATGCTTAGCGCATGGACGCCTGAGCTCGGCAGCCGGGACGCTAATCCTTCCTCCCTGCCCTGAGTTTCCATGGACACCAGAGCTGGCTAGGACAGGCGGGCTGGCTGGAAGAGGAAGAGGCCTCGGCTGTGCTCAGGGCAGGCCTGGGGACTCAGTTGGCTGGGCGCCCTCCATCCACCACGTCCCGGCCCTCTCCTCTCCCCTGCTGCCTTTCCCGAAAGTCCCTTTGCCTGGTCTCGGCAGTGCAGAGCCCGCTTCTCTCTGTCACCCCACATGGGCCAGAGTTCTGCTGGAGCCGTCTCTATTTCCGCTTTGGGTTTTGGAGCAATTGCATTCATGTCACCCCATTCTTTTCTTCAAGGCCTTCTGGACGCCTTTGGCTCTTGGGCTGCGACGTGTTTTAGGGGGCACGACAACTCATTCGGGGTGGACTAACAGTTTGGGTACAGGCAGGGGTGAAATGCAGCAGGTTCTGACAGATTCTGGAGAACCGGTAGCGGACATTTTGAGTAGTTTGGAGAACCGGCTAATGCCACCTCTGGCTGGCCCCAGAGTGAGGTGGGAATGGAAGTTTTGCAGCATCCTTCCCCCGGAATGGGGTGGCAATGGCATATCCTTCCCCTGCCACACCCGCCAAGCCATGCCCACAGAACTGGTAGTAAAAAAAAAAAAAAGAATTTCAAAACTGGTTACGGGTGAAGGCTAGAAAATGGGAAGCCTTAACTTCTGTTTTTGCAAGGAAATGGCAAACTATTCCCAAAATCTTTGCACAGAAGGCCTCACTTGTTACCAGGAGTCGACTTGAAGGCACTAAAGAAAAAAAAATTGGTTGTGGGCCTGATTTTCAAAATCTGGACTCTCAGCCTCCTGAGACCTGGAGTTGCTTGTGGGAAAGCTGGAGCTGAAATGTTCACCCTTGCATGAAAGGCTGCCCATCCGGCCTTCCTGGGTCTGCAAGAAAGTGGTTTGGTGCCCGGGGAGCGCCAGTCCCTGCCACACACAAGGCCTGGCCTTAGTTGCCCTGAGCTATTAAAAATTTCCCTCCTGCCAGCAGAGATTTTCGCCCCCCCCCCCCGAGGTGCCTGCTGGTAAACTGGATAATCTTCTTTGCTGCTTGCCCGTCGTCCGGTGCCCAGCGCCCAAGAGCCTCAGAAGCCTCCAAGCCTGGTTTTGCTTGGCCTGGCTGCTGACTGGAGGCCTGATCCGAACAGAAGGTCCATTGTCTGCCTTCCACCTCCCCTCACCCCAGCCGGCCGGCCTGCGTCATTCAGGAGAGCCGTTCGGATGCTCTGTGTGAGAGAGAGGCAGGGGCAGATTAAGGAATCCACACTCCTCGCTCGTCTGCTGCCACGCAAGAGGCAGATTCTTACCTCCCTGAGGCGCCTTCCGTGGCAGGCTGGGTGGCCAAGCTGCTGTGGGTTTGCCCCAGTGGACCCTTGCAGGACGCTGGCCAGAATGACCAGCCTTTTAATGGTCGCAGTAGTTCCCTGGCTCCAGACTTTAAATTCTGCCTCTCACTCATATCCGGCTTATCTCAGTCAATTGAAAATCTAGCAGCTCATTTATACAATGTGGTCAGTTTGGTCACTGTTTTTTTCTTGTTTGTTTGCCTCCCCCCCCCTCCCCAGTATACTGTTCAAACTCAACCCACTTAGTTAGTTTGTGATTCAGTGTATTGTGCCAAAGTGAAACTGGGTTAATTCGCTACCCACGTTAAGTGGATTGTGTATTTACAGAAATAGGAATATGACCTACTTAAGTCCAAGATTAAGGGGTGGGATGGGGAGACAAAAAAGGAAATGGGCTTTTCTCACTCGGCACAGCCCCTGCTTCGCCTCTCACGTCCCAACTGGGACTCTCGAGTTGCATTAACCGTGGTAGTTGGGAATTCTGAAATTAGGCACAAATATTTGGTTGGTTTGTTGCAGCTGCGTCCTCCGTGGCTGCACCTATCTCAGTTTGGCTGGCTTCCAAAGAGCTAAGGAGAAATAGACCTGGTTAGTGTTTGGATGGGAGACCACCAGGAAATCCCAGGGCTGTAGCATCAAGCCAAAAAAAAAATGTTCTGGAAAAAAATTCCAGTAGTCAATTCACCTTGTTGCCAAGAAAACTACACAGATAAGTCAGATTTCGGCTTGACCTCTCTTATCTTTGCGGTCTCCTCAAGTGGGCAAGGTTGACGGTCACTCAGCAGCCTTGCGAGGTGGTTGAGCTAAGCCAGGGGTGTCCAAACTTGGGAACTTTAAGACTTGTGGACTTCAACTCTCAGAATTCTGGGAGTTGAAGTCCACAAGTCTTAAAAGTTCTCAAGTTTGGACACCCCTGAGCTAAGCCCAAAGTCATGAGCTCCGTAATAGTGGAATTGAATAAGGTTGGGAATTGATCGATTGCATGCCCTCATGGAGCAAAGGGGCCAGGCCGCTTCCTCCCCTGGGTCCATTGAGTTCAAAGGCTCAATGACGCTGCATGATTTTGAAGTCAGGTCAACAGCTCAGATTCAGGGCTGTGGGAAGGCCCTCCCACCACCAGCCCTTTAGGGCAGACTTTCTTCCAGCTGCAGGTTCTGACATGGGTGGGTACCAGCCTGGGCTACTACCAGAGGAGCTGCCTCATTGGCTGTAGTTGGGCGGCCACCTGAGGAGAGCCGGGAGTCTCCTCTCCTGGAAGGAAGCCGCCATGGTCATCTCCTTATGACTCCCAGGCGGCCAGGCAGCCATTTCACACCTTTGGTAGTGCACATGGCTTGTACAGTTAATTGATGGGTCAGTGCATTGTGCAAAATTGGGTTCATTGAGTAAATTATGGCTGAGTTACCAGTGTTAACTGCTTTACGTCATCACAGGTAATGAAATTTGGCATAAAGAATAGCTGAGGTGGGCTGTATAAAGTATGAACATCGCTACAGCTTGCCTGTTGTTGTTTTTTTGACTGGCAGCCCCTGGTCAGGTTATCCCCATTCATCTGTCCTGGGAATAGGAGCAACCCCTCTGTTGCAACGTCCCGCAGCCTTGGCTGTTGCCCATATTGGATGAGCATCATGGGATTGAATTTGAATTTATTCAATTTATAGACCGCCCCCTCTCCCCGAAGGGACTCAGGGCGGTGTACAGACAGCAGCTAAAAACCATGTACAAAATAAATAATCTTAAATACCCCTAAAAACAGATTAAATGTTAGGCTGTACAATAATAAAAATTAAAAAGCAACCTAAAAAGCCTACCCCTAAAAATTTAAAATACAGGCTAGAAAGATTAAAGATTAAAGCTACGGTTAGGCCAGGCCAGCTAAGTGGAACAGGTGGGTCTTAAGTTTCTTGCGGAAGGAGCGGAGATCGGTGGTGGTTCTGATATCAGGGGGGAGGTCATTCCAGAGGGTCGGGCCCATCACAGAGAAGGCCCTACTCCTGGGCGTCGCCCCCTGGCACTGCCTAGTGGACGGCACCCGGAGGAGTCCCTCTCTGTGGGAGCGAATCGGCAGGGATGTATGGGGTAGGATGCGATCCCGCAGATACCTAGGTCCTGTGCCATGGAGCGCTTTAAAGATGATAGTCAACACCTTGAAATGCACCCGAAATGAGCTGCAGTCCCAAATACCGGGACGGGCTTTAGTGAGAGAAAGCTGAAATCATTCTACCTTTGTAATCTGGGGAATCTCCTGCCACTTTGCCCAACCAAGAGCCAAAGTTCTATGTGTGGATGATGTGGCTTTAGGTCCCTTTGAGCCAAGGGGTGGGCGTGGGGGTGGTGAAACTTCCAAGGGGCCGATGCTGCTGCACAGAGACAGCATTTTTATTACATCTGGAATCCCCGATTCCCAAGACCGTGTGATCTCACACCAGAGAATTTGTTCTGCCTTCAAGCTACTGGCAATCTTGCAATCATCGGGTGTAATTTACCCCCCAGCTGCTTCCTGCCTGACAAAGGCAGCTCCATCTTTTATCACCTTTCCTGCTGGGGCTGGATTTTTTCACACATGCACAGAATAGTAAGTAAAATCTCCTTTCCTCAAAAGAGACGAGTAAGTTACCAAGGGGAAAGTTTGCATTTGTGATCGACTGCCTGTGTGTCACCTTAGGGCTTGGAAGATGAAATGGTTGATAGCTCTGATGCTTTCCTTGTCAAGGGACAAACTGAAATCCAGGTCTTCCTGCCAGCTCTGGGTTTAGGCGATACGGTTGACTGGTGAGGTTCCTGGATCTCCGCAGGCGGGGCTGAGGAGCTCGCAACTCTTGGTTTTCTAGGAACATCTCCAGATGTTCAAGCAAGACCTGTTGGCATTGCAGGGGAAAACTCTTCCTGTCTCCTCTCCATCCGCTTGTGCTTAAAAGTGTAATGGGTAATTAAATAGCTTATCACTGTCTACTTTCTACTAATGCCCCAAATAGGTTCTCCAATAGATTTATTTTAGCCTAACATTGAAGTTATTACTAGCAATTGTTTTATTTTTATTTCACCCTTCTGCCCGCCCCCCAACAGCCACTCCTTTCACCCATCTGGATCATTTTGTTTCTTGCAGGTGGACGATGCCATGCTGATGTTTGACAAGACAACTAACCGGCACCGAGGTGAGAAAGACTCCCAGCTCGGATCTAGGGGGCTGCGCAGCCCCTTCCAGCAGCTCCCGTCCCCAATCAAGAGCTTTTGCCTACTGTGGGGGCCCTCAGGGGATGCAAGCAAGCAAAAGGGGGGCTTCTTTTCTTGCCCACCTGCCTGAAATCAGTGGGGCTCCCATGTTCCCTGTTAACCCTCAGGAAACAGAGCCGAGGAAGAGTAACAGGAAAGCCCAAGGGGCTGCCTCACCTGAGGTCTTTTCCCGATTTCCCTCCAGGGGAGTTTGGTTACAAAGAGGGGGCCTCTCAGAGGTCCTCTAGTCTGACCACCTGCAGGATCTGTTGAAGCAGTTTTGGGCAGATGGCCATCCAGCCCCTTTGAAGACCTCCAGGGGAGGGAGACCTGCAGCCTTTCCCTCTGTTAACAGCTTTGGAAAACCCTTGAAATCCTTAAGTGGTCTTCTCAGTAGCTTCAACCTTTTAATTCTGGTCCTGCCGTCAGGGACAGCCGAGGAGAACTCAAAGTTAGTGAAGGCCAACAATCATTTAGATAGTGAAGAATTCTTCTTGTGCCACATCCGTCATCGGATGTTGGCGATCCTATTTCAACAGCTGCACGAAAAAGTGCTGCTGAGTTTTGTCCAAACTGCTCCCTTGGATTTTGAAGCCAGGAGGTTCTTCTTCTGCCTGGACCTCCTTTGCCTTCAATCTTGAGGATTAAGGAAAGGATGCCGTATTTTTCCGGGTGTCTCATCACAGGTCTGAAATATTCTAACTTTAGCTTTTTAATGGTTTTGATGATTTCTCTTGACTTTCCCAGCCAGCTTATCACCTCCTCATTTCTGATTTTGTCAACTTATATGTAACAGCCTTACGTATACATAATAGTTGGGTCTTTTTTTGCAGACTATTCATACCAAGATGCTTTAATGGTTCCTTAGAGGACTTGGTTTCCTCTATCATCTTGGCAGGCTTCCTCTGGCCTTGCTGATGTTTGTCACGGTCCTCTTTCATCCCAGAACCAATTCAGACCCTGGTCTGATCAGGACAGAATGGAGGGAGCCATTATTTCCCTCGATCTGGCCTCTCTACTTCCGTCGGTGCATCTCAAGGTAGCAAAGTTGCCCTTTCGCCAGCTGCATCAGACTGCCAAATCACGGGCAACCTGGGATTACGGGAAAGCCCAGATCCTTTGCCCCAAGCCAAATGTTCCCCATCCTCTCCTTGGGGCTTACGTTTTTGCGACCCAGATTTCTTCCTGTTGAATTTTGCTCACTCTTCAAGCTTCTAAGCTAGGGGTGTCAAACTCGATTTCATTGAGGGCCGCATCAGGGTTGGGTTTGATCTCAGGGGGCGGGGTGGGCGTGGCCAAGTTGGGCCAAGCTCGACCTGTGTCGGGGACACCTGTGTTGGCCAGAGCGCTCTGCCAGCGCAACTAGGCTCCCGAGGTCCGTTTTCGGCTTTGATGGCCTCCTGCAACCCTCTGCCTGCGAAAACGGAGTTCAGGAGGGCTGCAGGAGGCAGAGGCACTGCTTGGCCAGTCCTTCGCTGTTTCCAGGGAGGTCCTGCAGGCCGGATCTAAGCACCCCATGGGCAGAGGCAGGGGCCGGCCCCTGGGCCTTGAGTTTGACACCCCTGCTCTCAGCTCTTTTGGATCTTCCCTTTGTGTCCCCTGCAAACACCACGATCTGTCCCACAATGCCGCTTTCTAGGTCGGCAATAAAAACTTTGGAGAGCACAGTGGCCGGGATCATCCCTTGGGCAACCTACCTGGTGGTACTTTCTGGATGCTGTGCAGACATTTATAGGTGTCATTCATCCAGTTACGAATAGTCGACTTATGATCATAATTGAGTCCAAAATTTTCGTGGTTCATTGAGACATGGCTTAAGTGAGTTTTGCCCCATTTTACGACCTTCCTTGCTGCAGTTGTTAAGCGAATCACCGCAGCTGAGCGGTTAATAACCCAGTGATTAAGTGAATCTGGCTTCCCCAATGACTTCGCTTGTCAGAAGGTCGCAAAAGGGGATCCCATGATCTTGGGACAAAGCAACGGTCGTAAATACGAACCAGTTGCCAATGATCTGAATTTTGATCACAGGATCCTGGGGATGCTGCCGCGGCTGTAACTTTGAAAAATGGTCATGTCACCTTTTTTTTTCAGTGCCGTTGTAACTTCGAACGGTCAGTAAATGAACTGTTGCAAGTTGAGGACTACCTGTTCTTTTAGCAGCTCTACCACCCGGCCCATATTTTATCGTTTTCACTCACAAGGAGACTTTGGGTTTGTTGAATGATTTGAATGAGGTCAAAGTACATTATTCCCATGGGATTCTCCCCAGTCAATTCAGCTAGTAACCCTATCAAGGAAGGGACCAGCATTAGTCCAGCACGATCTGTTTGGGGAAAGCCCACGGCTGCTCTTGATCACTGGTGCATCCTGTGCAGGGGCTCACACACACACACACACACACACACAAGAGGCCCCTGTGTGGGATAAACTTCAAGCTGACAGGTTTGTAATTGCCTGCCTCCTCCTCCTCCTCCTCCCCCCCTGGTTGGACAGGAGGGACAGTAAGGTTTTCTTCCTCTTTTGGAGCCTTGCAGCTTGCCATCTCCTCTGTTAATTCCTTCAGTACCCTAGGACAGCGTTGGCGAAACTTTTTCTGGCATCAGAAACCGGAAGAGGAGTTCCCTGGTGCTCATGTGCAGCCTCGAAGCCGAGCTGTCAGTTTCCGGCGTGTGCATACTCGCTGGTCACCTGGGCTTCAAGGTTCTGGCGCACAGATCAGCACGTATGAGAGTGCAGGAAACCGGAAGAGCAGCTTCCAGGCATGTGCATGCATCAGAACCCGGAAGGACAATGGGCGGTGGCTGGCGTGCCCGGACGGAGGGCTCTGGTACCATAGGTTCACCATCACGGCCCTCGGATATAATTCATTTGGCCTTGAGAATTGGCGTTAGGTGTTCTTTATGCTCTGTTTATCCTGAGCTGCAACTCCCTCTTTCCACCACCTCTGGCTCTGCCTCCCTTATTTATTTATTATTTATTTTATTTATTTTATTCGATTTATCAGTCGCGCCCTCTCCGCGAAGGGACTCGGGGCGACTTCTGCCGAGGGGAGACATTCTGCCTTCTGGCTGCCACTTGTTACAGATTCATCCCATTCTCCTTGCAACAGGCCTACCGGCTCTCCCAAAGGTGCTTTCTTTCCAAAACATCTAGCAAAACAAGAGAGTCCAGTTGCCTTTTGAGAGAAAGCCCCTTTGGGACAAGCAGGACCTGGATGAAGGAGGATCTCCATAGACATACAGACCTTCTGCCTCTTTATTTTCCTTTTCCTAGCTGAAAACCCCTCCGTGGTTCATCAGGGGGCTTTCTCACAAGGCCAACCTCATTCTGAGCTTCAGCCCTTCCTTCCATTCTCTACACCAGGGGTGTCCAAACTTGGGAACTTTAAGACTTGTGGACTTCAACTCCCAGAATTCCCCAGCTGGCTGGGGAATTCTGGGAGTTGAAGTCCACAAATCTTAAAGTTCCCAAGTTTGGACACCCCTGCTCTACACATTTCCCTCTATCTTTTAGAAAGCTCTGCATGTCTCTACGCTGGTCTCTTTCGATGCCTCCCATTTTTCTTTCCAGCAGGAAAAATCCTCGCCTCCCACTCGGAAGGTTGAGAGTTCAATCCTAGGCAGCGGCAGATATTTCTCTCCTAGGGCACAAAGGGGGAAAAAAAAACATCTGTTGTGAACTCCACATGGCATCAGGAAGGGCATCCGGCCAGTAAATGCTCAGCTCCATCCAGTCACTCCAACTTTCCCCCCCGAATTAAGCAATTAGAGAGTAAGTCCTTACGTTTGTTCCTTGCCTTCCACCCTTGAGGTTTTCTTCAGGGAGGCCTCCATTACGTCTTTTTAAAATCAGTTTATTTATACATTTTCTCTTTACATACGTAAGTGCTTTGTGAACAGCATATTGGCTGGATCGATTTGCTTACATAATAGTACTTTTCCAGTTCCTAATTTCTACCTCTTTATTATCCAACCATTGATAAAACAGATCCCGTGTTTGAAAATATTCTGTATCTTCTTTTCCTTTCATCTTTAAGGTCGGTCTGTCCATTTCTGCACAGTAAAGTATTTTTTTTAATTACAGCTTCTTCTGTAGACGTTTCTTCATTTTTTCCAGTCCTGTGCACATACAATTCTTGCTGCTGTCAAAAGATGTAATATTAAGTATATATTCCCTTTATCATAATTTTCTGGTACTATACCTAACAGAAATATTTCTGGCTTATAATCTATATGCTGCTTGTAACATTTTTTTCTAACCGTGCATGTATTTTTCTCCATTTTTGTTTTGCTTTTGCACATGTCCCCCATATGTGGTAAATATGTGCCTGGCATCTGAGCCTCCTCTAAGTATTATTCAGCTTTATGCATTAAAGCTGCTAGTTCTCTTTTCTCCCATACTCTGTGCATTTCTATGGAGAAGTGGAATCCTGGAGCCTCAGAACATGAAGGGGCTTCTCACAGGGGCCTTCACATCCCAAACGTCTCTGTCCATGCCCAGGGCTTGGGATGCTTCATTTTCTGGACTCCCTTGTGCCTCAGACACAGTTTCCAATTAGCAGCATCTGGCTCGGGTTTGCAAGGTGACTTTCCAGGATATTCTTCCACCTCTCGTCAGGAGTCCCTGATCTCAGAAATAGAATAGAATAGAATAACAGAGTTGGAAGGGACCTTAGAGGTCTTCTAGTCCAACTCCCAGCTTAGGCAGAAAGCCCTATACCGTTAGAGACAAATGGTTATCCAACATCATCTTAAAAACTTCCAGTGTTGGGAGCATCCACAACTTCTGGAGGCAAGCTGTTCCACTGATTAATTGTTCTGTCAAGAAACTTAATTCTCCTTAATTCCAGGTTGCTTCTCTCCTTGATTAGTTTCCACCCATTACTTGTCTGCCCTCAGGTGCTTTGGAGAATTGACTCCCTCTTCTTTGTGGCAGCCCCTGAGATATTGGAAGACTGCTATCATGTCTCCCCTAGTCCTTCTTTTCATTAAACTAGACATACCCAGTTCCTGCAACCGTTCTTCATCTGTTTTAGCCTCCAGTCCCCTAATCACCTTCGTTGCTCTTCTCTGCACTCTTTCTAGAGTCCCCACATCTTTGGGTGGTAACCAAAACTGGATGCAATATTCCAAGTGTGGCCTTACCAAGGTTTTATAAAATGAGTGCTATTGTGGAAGAAGAGTTGGGACCATCTGCGCAGGTCGTTACTCTCTTCTTTCATCCCTTCTTCCTTTGATAGAAATGATGAAGAACCCCCCCCCCTCCCCAGCTCCTTCCTGGTCCATTCTGCCCAGCAATTCGTAGTCCCTTGGTGGTTATCTCTGGGGAGGCCACTGTTCTCATGTGCTGGGAAGGAAAGGGTATCTGTGTCAGTTTGAAAAGATTTTGCGAATCCTTCTGACCCATCCTGAATGCGTAATCCAAAAAGGCAACACGCCCTAACAGGCCGCAGCTTCAGTCTCACAACAGGGAGTCCATCTGCTTCAGAGGGGGGTTTCATATAATTTCACCACTGGTTTTCCGCACACAGAAAATGTGAGCGAGCACGGCCTTCCTCGCATGCACTTTGCTCATGTGCGCAGGTTGCACGCATGCACGCAGCTTAGAAAACGTGGCTAAATAGGGAGCATAGAGCCAAGGCACAAGCCTTGCACCTGCAGGTCTCCACCACCGGTTCGCCGAAACTGGTGCAAACTGGCTGAATACCATCACTGATCTGCTTCCATCTTTTCAGGGCAGAAGTAGGACATCTTCCCTTTCTGCAGCTTCTGGAGGCCTCTCGCTCGGGCCAAAATCTTACGCCAGCTGTTCTTTGTCCAAGGCGTTTGAAACTCTTTGTCTCTTTGACAGGCCCTGGGATCTTCTGCAGCCCCAGAGATTAGGCGATGGGTTTGTTTCTCGGTGCCCTTTTTTGCCTCCTGTGTCCAGCCCAAGAATTCTTCATGTCATGCTTGCCTCCAGCCCCTTCCAGGTGGGCAACCAGCCTAACGCTTGCAGCACATATTCAGATAGGAAAACAAACCCACCACATTCCCTGCAGGTCACAACAGCCGACCTCTCTGTCCACCATCGTCTTTCAACAGCAAGCAGCAGCAACAACATTTCCCTCGTTGCATTTTTCCCGGCCCTCCTTTTTCATTTGCTCTGTGACCTGGTGCTCCGGGCAGCTGCTTCCTTATATGTCCACTGAAGCTGCCCCCAGCGAGGTCAGTAGCAAGCAACGCTCCAATCAGTCAGCAGCTCTTGGGGAAGAATCTACAGCAGCTGTCAGTCAGCCTCCCTTCTGGGCTCTCCTCCTTCCCTTTTCTGCCTCCTCCTTCTCCTCAGCTGAACCCCCGTGCCAGATGCCCAGTCACTTGCTCATTTCTCTAGGTTTAGGTTCTACTGATGGGATGTATGACGCCTCTGCACCCTCCTGATGCTTGCTAGACCTGAAACCCGGCAGACCTGCCTTCCTCTAAGCCACGGCTGCGTTTTCCTCACCTGGACTAGCAGCTGCATGATTTGGGATTGGCTAGTCTAAAGAAAAGAAGGATTATGGGCGACATGATAACAGTATTCTCGTATTTGAGGGGGTCAAATTATTCTCCAAAGCACCGGAGGGCAGGACGAGAAACAACGGTTGGAAAGAATCAACCTGGAATTAAGGAGAAACTTCCCAACAGTGAGGGCAATTAACCAACGGAACAGCTTGCCACCAGATAGTGTGGTCTCTCCATCACTGGAGGTTTTTAAGAAGAGACTACACAGTCACTTATCTGAAATAGTAGAAGTTCTCCTGCTTGAGCAGGGGGCTGGACTAGAAGACCTCCAAGGCCCCCTCCAGCTCATTCTATTCTAAACTCATGTTTCCAAACCTTGCTGCCCTAAGCAAAGACGTAGCGTTTTCTTTTTATAGCATTTCTGCCTGCAGATGTTCCCTTAGCTTTCATGCCGGCGCCTTGCTCATTCATCGACTATGATAGGTATTATGTAATGCAGTCTATTGTATAAATTGCACAAATAAATAGGTAACTGGAACAGGGCAGTTTGTATTGCAGGCCGGATTCCGCTACCCCTCCTTTCCGCTGCTCAGTCTCCCCCATTGCGCTCTCTTTTAACCAGAGAAATGCAGTTCTGGCTTTTCCCCTGGGGGGGGAGGGGGGACCCCTTGGCCCACTTTCCAGGCTTCTTCCGCGCTCTGTTCTCCCTTCCTGGGTCCTCATCCTTTCATTGGTACCTGGCTTCCTGGCGGCCCTCCACCAGGGCTTAAGGAAATCTGAGCCACTGCTGGTATTTGCAGCCAGGATTTTAAAAAGCAACTTAACTTTGCCATAGTAACCAGGGGCAGCTGAGGCCTGCTGTGAAATGCTGACCGGACCTGCTCTGTGTTTCCCACGGAGAAGCTGCAGAAAGGGAGCCTCGGCTGGGAGGAGGAGGGGGGGGGATGTGCCCCAACAGGGCGGAGAACGGATGATGCCTCCCATTTGCCAACTCTGACTCTTCTGCAGGGGGAGCCTTTGAAATGATAGGGGTGGGTAGGAAGAGCTTCGGAAGAGAAGGTGGGAGAGAGAGAGAGAGAGAGATGGACCACTGATGTCCATGTTCCTCAGCTCTTTTCCACATCTTGTAGAAATGGCATTTGCCTCTGCTGGCCAATCCTACTTCAAGTTGGCCACCCTTCCAAGGAGATTCCTCACTGAATAGGATAATGTTCCTTTGCCTTTCTGGTTTTGAAGTAGGTCAACCTGGTGGCTGCTTAATGTCATGATAGGTTGTGAAAGGGACACTCTATCACAGGGGTGTCCAAACTTTTTGCAAGGAGGGCCAGATTTGGTGAGGTGAAAATGTGTGGGGCCGATCATTCAGCCTGACATTCTTTGAACCCTTAACATTAAATGCGAATTAACTACCACATTTTTCGGAGTATAAGACGCACCAAGATTTTGAAGAGGCAAATTAAAAAAAAAGCTTTTGCACTCTCCCCAAAACGACCCATTTTTTGTGAAAACGGGCCTTTTTTTTAAAA
Organism: Natrix helvetica; assembly: GCF_964273705.1. NCBI lineage: Eukaryota > Metazoa > Chordata > Lepidosauria > Squamata > Natricidae > Natrix > Natrix helvetica. The sequence continues at coordinate 2,329,586 of NC_138564.1, forward strand.
GGGCATGAATAGCCCTTAAGAGGCTTCTAGAGTGCTCCTGGGGGGCTGGGGGGGGGGAAGTTGAGCAAAAAACGGCCCGTTTTTTGCTCATTTATGCCCTCCACAGCCCCCAGGAGCACTCTGAAAACCTCCTAAAGGCTATGCACAGCCATTTTGGTGAAGGGGGCAGAGTTTTGGGAGGCAAAAAATGCTGTATTCAGTGTATAAGATGCACCCAGATTTTTAGCCTCTTTTTTGAGGGGGAAAAAGATGCATCTTTATACTCCGAAAATTACAGTATTTTATGAAAGACTAAATAAATAAGTCGGTGGGGAGAAGAGGCTACGGGCCGCTTGCAATTTGAAAAAGGGCCGCATTTGGCCCCTGGGCCGCACTTTGGACATGCCTGCTCTATCAGGTAGAGGCAGATATTTCTCTCTCTGGGCACAATGAGAATGTATCTGCTGAACAAAGCTCCTCATTGGCAACAGGAAGGGCATCTGGCCAGTCGACACTCAGCTGCACTCGGTTGCCCAAACTCCACCCCTCAAGGGGTCCTTAAAAGGAGATGATAGATAGATGGTGAAAGGGAGGCTTCTTGAGTGAGATGGGTTTGTCTTTTTGTTTCTCTTTCAGGGTTTGGGTTCGTCACCTTTGAAAGCGAAGATATCGTGGAGAAAGTCTGCGAGATCCACTTCCATGAGATCAACAACAAAATGGTTAGAGCAAAGAGAGTTGGATGGGGGTCCGTGGGTGTGAATTGCTGCCACGTGCTACTCAGTCTGTTTTCCCACCGGATTTGAAGGTCAGGCAAACATGGCCTTTGCCACCCCAAAGGTGCTTTTTTTTCAAGAGGCAAGTGGACTTTCTTGTTTTTGCTTTGAAGAAGTTTCGCTTCTCATCCAAGAAGCTTCTTCAGCTCTGACTGGATGGTGGGGAAGGGAAGGATTGATACTCCTTGCAGACGGCTGGTCATTTGCGTCCTTTTAGAGGGTCCTTGAGGCCACTTGGAGATTTACCTATGCCATCAGGGTCACCTGAGTGGTGCAACTGGGTGTGAAGTCCTCTTGGAACCTCCAGGTGATCGTAATATCCTGCTAAAAGAATGCTAATGTCCAGCTGTCTGCAAGGAATATAAATCCCCCCATTCCCCACCCTCCTGTCAGAGCTGCAGAAGCTTCTTGGATGAGAAGTGAAACATCTTCAAAGAAAAACCAGAAAGTCCAGTTGCCTCTTGAAAAAAAAAAGCACCTTTGGGACAATGGTGGCCTGGAGGACGGAGAATCTCCATAGACGTGGCCTTTGCAAGTTGACCCATGAACCTCTGTGGCGGTATCACAATCTTAACTTGGCCAAGTTTAGCCCCACAGGATGAGGTCCCACTCCCAGGGACATTGAGTGACAACACACGCAAGGACATTCTGCTGCCGCCTAGAAATCTGCTCTGTCCAGTCAGGTCTTCTCCAGACCTGTGGAATTCAACACCCAGAATTCTTAGCAATAGTTGTGCTGCTTGAGGAATTCTGGGAATTGGTCTATACAACTGGAAGTGCAAAGTTAAAAGTTTTTCCCCCAATCCTCTGCAGCATTTCTGATGCAAAGGGCAGAGGGAGATGGCAAGGCTCACATGCTTCCTTCCTAAATGCCTGTCTCCATAGCATCTGCCCAGCTGGTTTGATCTGGCAGGGTTGGCACGCTCTGGGCTCCATTGATTAAGCATTGCCACCTATCATGCCCTCAAAGTGAATTTTCTCTGTAGCATCTCCTCTGTAGCATCTCCTTCTGGAATCCGTTTCCCTTTGAGAATCAGGTTGCCCTAACTCCCCTGGTTTTTCGAAGCCCAGGCCCTTCACCCAGGCCAGATAATAGATGCCCCTTTCTTTCTTTTCCTTGTGCCCATCCGGGTTTGCCAGTCCCTGCTCTTCTGGTCTGCCTTGTTTTTGTGGTCTTGCATTGTTCCTAATTTTAAGTGTTCTTAACTGCTCAAAAACTGCCCAGTTCTTGGGAGTGTGGAAGCACATGAATTTAATAAGTTATTATTACTATTAATAGAAAAATGTGATGTGATTAGGGGAGAATTGTGCGTGTTTTATTATAAAGCAGGGGGCCTCCAACCTTGGCAACTTTATAAGACTTGTAGACTTCAAGCTGGCTGAGGAATTCTGGGAGTTGAAGTCAACAAGTTTTAAAGTTGCCAAGGTTGGAGACCCCTGTTGTAAGGGGACCCACAGTTGTTGTCCAGAAGCAAAGTTCAGGGGAGTGCCCTGCAGTAGCAATAAAACGTGGCACCCCATTTTTATGGCATTATCTTAGTCTGACCTCCTGTTGTGTCCGTTGCCAGGTGGAATGTAAAAAAGCTCAGCCGAAGGAAGTGATGTCGCCCACTGGCTCCGCGAGGGGACGCTCCCGGGTGATGCCTTACGGAATGGACGCCTTCATGTTGGGCATCGGCATGCTAGGTAAGGATGGGGAAGAGGCTGGCCATCATGTAGCGCCCTCTTCTGGAAGAACCAGGGAACTGCAGGCACGTTGCGGGGAAAGGACCACACAACCCATTCTCTCTGCTCCCAAATTAAAATTGGATGGAGATGGAGGGGGGAGGGTGTGCGCTTTTTTTTAATGGACCCTTCTGATCTTCTTCTCTCTTTGAGAATAGGGTACCCAGGTTTCCAGGCGGCCACCTACACAAGCCGCAGCTACACCAGCATCGCACCTGGCTATACCTACCAGTTTCCAGGTAGGTCCTTCTTCCTCGTGTTTTGTTGTGCCAGAGGTGGAATCTTTTTGCCTGGTCAAACATCTGAACTGTTCTTTGCAAATTGTCCTTCTTCCCCCAAAGCTGAGGTGAAATAGGAGAGGAATTCTGTTTTTCTTTTCACCTGTTCTCTGCTTCTGGTTGAATGCTCAAAACTCCTAGAGTTACAGTGGCTCTCGGAGGTCATCTAGTTAAAATTCATGGACTCCAACTCCCAGAATTCCCCAGGGTTTCTCAACCTCAGCCACTTTAATAATAATAATAATAATAATAATAATAATAATAATAATAATAATAATAATAATAATAATAATAATAATAATAATAATAATAATAATATTTAATGCTTCTAGACCGCCCCCTCTCCCGCAAGGGACTCGGGGCGGTGTACAGTTCATACAAAATATAACAGGATACAATAAAATTAAATTAAATATGTACAGTTGACAATTGACATGGAGGAGGTTAAAATGTAGTTAAAAGAACTGTACAAAGCAGATATAAAATAAATTCAAACCCCTAAAAACAAATACAGTAAATTAAAAAGCCCCTAAAATAACCAGATATAATACATTTGCCAGGAGGGACAGTTGAATTATGCCAGGCCTGCTAATCGGAACAGGTGGGTCTTCAGTTTTTGCCGAAGGAGCGGAGGTCAGAAGTGGTTCTAATGTCGGGGGGGAGGTCATTCCAGAGGGTTGGGCCCATCACAGAGAAGGCCCTACTCCTCGGTGTCGCCCGCTGGCATTGCCTAGTGGACGGCACCAGGAGAAGTCCCTCCCTGTGAGAGCGGATTGGCCGCAGGGATGTATGTGGGAGGATGCGATCCCGCAAGTAACTAGGTCCTGTGCCATGGAGCGCTTTAAAGATGGTAATCAGCACCTTGAAACGCACCCAAAAAACCACAGGCAGCCAGTGCAGCTCGCGCAGGAGAGGTGTTACGTGGGAGTACCTCGTACTCCCCATCACAGCCCACGCGGCTGCGTTCTGAACTAACTGCAGTCTCCGGGCGCGTCCCAAGGGCAGCCCCATTTTAAGATTCATGGACTCCAACTCCCAGAATTCCCCATCAACTTTAAGACATGTGGGTTTCAACTCCCAGAATTCCCCAGCTAGCATGGCTGGCTGGAGAATTCTGGGAGTTGAAGTCCACCTGTCATTAAGTAGCTGAGATTGAGAAATGCTGATTTAATTGAACCTTGCTGCAAGATTTACTAAAGCAACTGACTGGTGGCCTTTCTTTATTTAATTGACACCTTCAGATGCATCCAAAAGAGCCCCATTTTTGGAGTGTCTCCTTCTGCAACTGCTTACACCAGGGGTCTCCAAAGTTCGCAGCTTTAAGACTTATGGACTTGGCTTGGCTGGCTGGAGAATTCTTGGAGTTCAAGTCCAAAAATCTTAAAGCTGCCAAGTTTGGAGACCCCTGGCTTACACCCTCAGCCGAGACACGTCCAGAGTCACTTCCTTTCGAAAATGGAGCACTTTACAAAGCTTAAAGTGCCAGAGGTGTGAGAGGAAGTCCGGTAGGACCCAAACACTCTGAATAAAACCACAGATTGTGAAGTGCGTTACACGCTCAGTTTTCTCCAAAGGGTGCATTTTGGCATTCATGTTTTCAAAGGTCAGTGTCTGCCTTTTGGGGTGCATTTCTGAACAAAGAGACACGTGAAAGCCACAGGAGAACTGTGTTCTGGCTTGTGTATTATTTTCTCTTTCAATGACATCCATATCCTGCCCTCTCCAGCCTTAAACCCAGTCTGACGCAGGAGCAAATGAGTAGACCAATATATTTGTGTTTAATTTATATTTACCCACGAAGACAATAATGCCTGCGAAGCAGTGGTGAAATTCAGTTTTTTTTTTACTACCGGTTCTGTGGGTGTGGCTCAGCAGGTGAGGTGTGACTTGGTGGGCATGGCTCGGTGAGCGTGGCAGGGGAAGGATACTGCAAAATCTCCATTCTCTCCCCACTCTGGGGCCAGTCAGAGCTGGTATTTGCTGGTTCTCTGAACTACTCAAAATTTCTGCTACTGGTTCTCCAGAACCTGCTGAATTTCACCCCTGTTGCGAAGGCTCCTGGATTGGGGCTGAAAGGCGGAAGCAGTATGCTCCGTCCCATATTTGGGTAGACCAGGTTGCCCTGATAAAAAACACTTAGTAGACCAACAGTTTTCACTTGCACAGACCATCGGAAAGAGACGGCAGGTGTGTCTTTCGGGGCTCCTCTCCTCCAGGTGGGGCAAAGGATAACTTTTAAGCTTGGAAGCTGCCGGTGGGCGTTCCTCCTCCAGCTGTTTTTGGGCAGTCTCTCGGAGGCTTTCCATTTCCTGTGCTTGGCTATGCGCTCCTTCCTCTTCCTCCTCCACCCTCGCCTCTGCTGGCTCCTCTGCCCCAGAGAGGACCTGGAGGAGCGTCCTAAGTTGTCTTGCCTTTCCTTTTTAGAATTCCGGGTAGAGCGGACCCCCCTCCCGAGTGCCCCTGTCCTCCCTGAGCTCACAGGTCAGTCCCACCGGTTTTCTCCTTGCAACCGCTGGAAGAGAAGGGCGGGCGGGCGGGCAAGTGGTGCTTTCCTTGCCTTGTGGCTTTGGAGGCCGGGAGTTGCTGGATGTTCTGACTGAGTCTGCCCGACAGCATGAAGCAAACTCCTTGTCCCGACAAAACCCCTTTTTATTAATTTCCTGTGAATTCCTTTCATTCACATCCAACAAAGACTTTCAAGGGAGGATGTACAGTCACAGACCTTATCTGGCTTGGAGAGCTGCCAGGCCGATATCTGCAGAACTTGGCAAGGAGCCTCGGAGAGTCACGAACCAATTATATGAACTAAGTGTCTCCTGCAAACTCCACTCCCCTTTTGCTCCTCTTTTATTTCCTCTGGGAGGGGCCAATCCTCCTCCACCTGTGGCCTTACTCCCAAGTCAAGCCCTGTTCTCTAGCTGTTCCCTTTGTCTGGCAACTCTGCACATGCGCACACTGGGAACAGACTCCAGCTGTTCGTTTCCCCCACTGATCTCTGACTGTGAAGGCAGCTGATAACTGTCAGACAGCCCTGGTCCCATCTCTGCCTCTGACACAGAGCCCTCATCAGAGCCTTCCCCAGACTCCAGGACTGGCCCATCTTCCTCTCCAACCTCCTCACTCTCCGAATCTGCTGCCAGCTCTGCTGCCCACTGGCGGGCCACCACACTGGCAGGCATGCTTCTGCTGGTTGAAGTTCTCTGGCTTTAGCATCAGGATGGGGTTCTGGGGAATCAAGCTGCTGATAGAGAGGAATGGGTGGACATTTGTTCTGCACTCCAAAGTGGTTCCCTGATGATGGGGGAGGGGGGAGCATTCTCATACCCTTAGATCAGGGGTGTCCAAACTTGGCAACTTTAAGACTTGTGGACTTTAACTTGCAGAATTCCCCAGCCAGCTCTGCTGGCTGGGGAATTCTGGGAGTTGAAGTCCACAAGTCTTAAAGTTGCCAAGTTTGGACACCCCTGCCTTAGATGAAAGGAGGAGCCAGAGTTCTCCATCTCAAAACCATCCACTGTTTTCTGCTCTTTACCACTCTGTTGAAACCACCGACTGTGCCGTTGGGGGACCATGTTGCCTCTTGTGCCATCCTTCCATGGCAGAGCGCCTGGTTCTGCAGGCGAGAGCCACTAAAGAGAGCCTGGCTTACCAGATGTGGCTGTACCAGGGGGAGAGCCAGATTAGTCTTGGCAAACTGCAAAAATCCTGATAGCATCTTTTCCAACGTTTTGATGGAAAGGCATAACTCAATTTTGTTAATTCAGCTGGGAATACCTGGAAGATCAACTTCTCCTTCAGAGGATTGTGAAGAACATTTTTTTTCCCCAAACGATTGTGAATGTGTGAAACTTCACAACGCTTCCTGCTTTGGGTGCTAAGCTGCCTGCTTCACCTCTTGGAATAGCCTTGTTCCCCCGTCACGTCTTCTGAACCCCATTTTCCAGCATGCTCACGATCCATTTTACACCCAGACAATATTTTGGAGGTTGCACAAAGCTCCCCACTTGAAACGGTTGCACACCCCTCGTCCACAGGCATGTATTTCACAGGCTGCCTTTCAGATGCTCCTTTTTTGAAGGGGTTGGTTATTTTCAAAACTGCCTGTGTGAGATCCACCCCAAACATCTGGAAGGGAGAAGCCAAGATGCACCTTTTCTTTGTCACTTCTTAGCAACTGGACTCGAAAGGAAAATGTTGCCTTTCTGGACCATCTAAGCTCACGACTGACAGAGAGGAGGCTCAGGGCTGATGCTCTTTTCCGGTACTTGAGAGGCTGTCACAGAGAAGAGTGTGTGTGTGTCAACCCATTTTGCAAAGCACCAGAGAGCGAGACAAGAAGTAGGAGGTGAAAGCTTGTTAAAGAGAGAACCAACTCGAGAGTGTGAACAATTAATCAATGGAACAGAAGTTGCCTTCAGAAGTTGTAGTGGCCCATCACTGCAAGGTTTCGAGAAGAGACTGGAGAGCCATTTGTTCAGAATGATAGAGGGTCTCCTCCCATGTACAGGAGGTTGGACTAGAAGACCTCCACTGTCCCTTCCAGCCCTAGGATTCTATGACTCTCTTGCATTCTGAGGAGGCAAACACTGGAAGTTCATCCTACTGACTGTGAAGGAGTTTCTTCTTCTCTTCTGAGATGCCTCAGGTTTTTTCGGGATGCCCTTGAGTCTCCAGGCTCTTTCTGGTGTCACAACTACCACAAACTTCCATCCCTTGAATAGATACCCCAAACCCTGTTAAGGAAAGGTCTCAAAGAAACCTTTGCTAAGTGACGGTATTGGGAGGCTGACTCTTCCTCCTCTGTCAAAGTGGCCTTCGATTTAACACGGTTTGCTGAGAATGAGGCCATGCAAAAGCAGAGCAAAAGGCCTCCACAGGGGATCCTGGTCGTATGTCTTTCATCTCATCCCCTGCCAATCAGGCTGGAGCCACCAATCAAAAGTTCCACAAAATGGGAATTCCTGCAGTTGTATCACAGCTGGATGAATCCTAGCTGTACCCAATTGGTGGTCTATTCAGCCTGGAATCCATAACAAAGAAGAGTCAGACAACATGTTCGCCACTGTAATGACAGAACCAGTTTGGAGTTTCATGTCCAGGCTAAGCTCCTCGCCAGTCATCCACTGACTGGAAGGCAAAATAGCATAAATTCATTATATTCTCTTTTCTGCTTCACCTGTCTGTCCATCCATCGGTCTATTGAACAAACTGGCAGTCTTCCAAAGCCCTGTTTGGTATTTTCTAGAAATGCCTATTGGACCCAGGGGCACCGAGGGATGGGCGATCCCAAGGGGCATTACAGAGTTTAGGGATTGTCAGGATGACATCATCTCATCTAAAAAGAATGCAGAGAAGAGCAGCCAAGAGGATTAGGGGACTGGAGACTAAAACATGAAGAACGGTTGCAGGAACTGGGTATCTCTAGTTTAATGAAAAGAAGGACCAGGGGAGACATGATAGCAGTCTTCCAATATCTCAGGGGCTGCCACAAAGAAGAGGGAGTCAAACTATTTTCCAAGGCACCTGAGGGTAGAACAAGAAGCAATGGGTGGAAACTAATCAAGGAGAGAAGCAACTTAGAACTGAAGAGAAATTTCCTGACAGTTAGAACAATTAATCATTGAAACAGAAGTTGCCTTCAGAAGTTGTGAATGCCCCAACACTGGAAGTTTTTAAGAAGAGATTGGATAACCCTATACCATTTGAAATGGTATATTTCAGCCGGGATGGCGAAATGGTTCGGCCGGGATGGCGAACCTATGGCATGCGTGCCACAGGTGGCATGCGGAGCCATTTGTCAGGGCACGTGAGGCGTTTCCCTGTCAGCTGAGTTCAGCCTTTTTTAAAGCCATTTTTCATCCTCCCCAGACTCCAGAGGCTTTATAGGAGCCTGGGGAGGGCAAAAAGAGCCTCCCCCACCCCGAGGCCCTCCGGAGGCTTCATGAGCTTCCCTGAAGCCTCCGGAGCACAAAAAAACCTCGGCCCTATGGGCAAACTGGAAGTTCGGGAACAGACTTTCTGTTTGCTCGTAGGGTCCCTTTTAGTCCTCCGGAGGCTTCAGAGAAGCCTCCTGAAGGTCCCTGAAGCCTCCGGAGGACCTCCAGGGGGCGGGGGAGGCTCTTTTCGCCCTCCCCAGGCTCCTATAAAGCCTCTGGAGCCTGGGGAGGATGAAAAAAGCATGGGAAAATGGGGAGAGTGCCTCTCTTGTGCGCATGCGCACGGGGGGGGGGGTGTCGCATGTTGCATTATGGGTGCAGCACCCCTGCGCTCCCCCTCCCTTATGGCACGCAATCGCCATCGCTGGTATAGGGTTTCCCTGCCTAGGTAGGGGGTTGGACTAGAAGACCTCCAAGGTCCCTTCTGATTCTGTTATTCTATATTCTATTCTATATTCTATTCATCTATGCCAGTTTCTGCTGAGATTCAACGGCTGTCTTGCCCAGGGTTGGCAACTGGAATCCAGAGCTTTCAGGATTTTGCATCTTCTGCAGTGACTCTCATCCAAGAGCCATTTGAAGGCGATTTCTGGGAGGAATTCAGGGGTCCTAAAACACCCTTAAGCAAGCAGTGGTTAGGGAGGCCACAAAAGACCAGCAGCCAGTTCTCATTCTCAGTAGCCCAAAAACCTTGGACCATCTCTTTTCCAAGAGGCCTCTTCATTAAGTTGCAGCTGCCAGGATTTTGTTAGTCCCTTTATTGTGTATCTTTACATCCAGCTTTTTATTCTGCTGGTGGAACTTAAAAAGAGAAGCCACTTATAATGATCTAAATCAGGGTCCCCAAACTTGCCCACTTTGAGACATGTGGACTTCAACTCCCAGAATTCCTCAGCCAGCAAGTTTGGAGACCCCTGATTTAAAAGAAGCATTGCATGTTCGAACAGAACGCAAGTACTATTTCGTATCCGTTGGTTTAGAACAGGAAGATGAGGCACACCCCTTGCGAGGAAAAGCAGAGGTTTTGAAAACCATTCGGAGGCCAGATGTCAGAATCTGTGGCTCTGCTCAGGTGGCTGCAGGTATTTTGATTGTGGCTGAATAAGGACCAAGAACTGGCTGCCCATCAATTCCCGAGTGAAGACTCCCCTCCTCCTTTCCCTTTTCAAGTCTGCCCAATACTGGTCAACATCATCAGATCCTTGCCAACATGTTTCGCCATGCTGATGAAACCCCGCCCCCCCACCTGATTCTCTAGCTAAGGCCCACAGGTGGGATGGATTGGGCCGAAACTTCCATGCCTCTCATCACCTGCTTCGAACTACCAGCTCCGGTTATGCAAAAGCATTGTCATCAAAAGACTTTTAGGAGATTGGCAGGAAAATGGGTCACCCGATCCATAAGTGAGACAGACCTTCCACTGACAGAGTGCAGCTGTTGGGTAGATTTGCCTTCTCTGCAACGGCAAGAAATGGATCAGAGGAGAGCGGGAAGAATAGGGCGCGCTCAGATTTTCCTGAAGTCAGCATGGCACGAAAGAACAGTACGGCTTCCTGTGAATGCCAGCATTATTTGATAAGGTCACATGACTAATCAATGAACAAACTAGTATATGCCAACAAGGTGCTGAGCCAAGTCACTAAGATCCAGGACCTTTAGGGCTTAAATTGCTTCCTTCTCCCTTTTCTCTTCCTCTTCCCTTCTACTTTTTCACTGTCCTTCTTTCTTTCCTTCCTTCCTTCCTTCCTTCCCTCCCTCCCTCCTTTTCTCTTTCTCTTTCCTTCCACTTTTCCACTGTTTCTCCTTCCTTCTCCCTTCTCTTCCTCTTTCCTTCCACTTTTCCACTATGTCCTTCCTTCCTTCCCTTCCTTCCTTCCTTCCTTCCTTCGTTCCTTCCTTCCTTCCTTCCTTCCTTCCTTCCTTCCTTCCTTCCTTCCTTCCTTCCTTCCAGTTCCTCCTTGCTGTTGCCATCCCTTCAAGGCTTCGTAAAGGTGGTTTTGCGCTTTGCTTCTGCTCCTGAGCCGATAGCCCAGCTGCTTCCCTGCACCCTCCCGTTCCCTGAGCTTCTCCTCCCTCCGGAGGCCTCCTTTGCTTTCCTCTGAGCTTTGGACTGCAAGGGAGTGGGGGTGGGGGTGGGGGAAGAGGACCCCCTTTCTTACAGCCATCCTAAATTCAGTCTGTGGCTGCCTTCAGTGGCTCTCCCAGAGAGAGGGCTTAAGACCTTGTTCCCCACCTCCCCTCCCATCTCCGTCTTTCTCAGAGGGAAGATGAAGGGGTCATCCAGACACATAGGGCTCCTGTCTCCAAAGACGATTCGCTTAAGGAGCTGTTGGTGTGAATGCTGCAAACCAGGATGGGTCAGGCAGAAGAAGCCCTCTTGGCTGCTTGAGAGGCCCTTTGGGAAAACCTTAGCCTCTCTTTCAGAGATTTGCTGGGACTTTGCAACTCCTCCCGAAGCCGGAAGCCCTGAGCGGCTCCTGGTTTCAGGGGCCCCCAAGATCTCCTTCAGTTCTTCGCCTGCGTAAATTGTTTTCTTGTCAAAGTGGTTGGGGTGCTTTCGGTGAGCCAGGATTTAGCCACCACGTGTGCGCCAACTGTATAAGTTGAATATCAACACCCCCCCACACACACACACCACACGCATCGCTTCTTGCTTCGATTTCCACCTAAAGAAGGAAAGAGAAAAGAAAAGAGCAGTTAAGACAGGGGTGCGGAGAGGGCAGGAAATCTGTGGGTTCTTCTGGGCCTGAGGTTCTGCTAGAGCTGGTTTTATGGCCAGTGCTGGAGGTTCAAGAATGGCATCACCTTAGCCACCATAAGAAGAGCATCCTATGAGTACAGACCTGCAGGATTTACCCTGAAGGCCCCAGAACAGCTGGCTGGGCCCTGGGAGACAGGAAGATGCGTGTCTCCTCCCTTCTTTGCCCTCTTTCATGTCATCCTCTCTCTTACGCACACGCTTCCAAGCAAAGGGCTTCATGGATCCCCAGAGGGTGGGTCTGCATTGGCCCTTGGGAAACGGGGTTGCGGTTGGGGGGGGGTGTCAAGGATTTCTCATGCTACCCAGCTGGTTTTGCAGGACATCCTTGCCTGGTGGCCACAAACCGACACCAACTTGGTGGGGTGGCATAACTGCCCTGTGCAGATGCCCTGTCTCTGCAGTGGGCATTGGCTGGGCCTCGTTGGGTTCCCTGCCAACCAGTCCCTGACTCTGCCTCTTTCTCTCCAGCCATACCCCTCACTGCTTATGGACCAATGGCGGCGGCGGCGGCGGCAGCAGCCGTGGTGCGAGGGACAGGTAACTGCCGCATCTCTTCCCAGAGGCCTCTGGGGACCTTTTCTGCAGGGCTGGGGGGGTGGGGGTGGGGGGCAGGGTGCCAATGTAGCATCTCGACTGGCTAGTGTTGCTTCCTCCGGTAGGTACCACCCCAAGCCGCACCGGCGGTTTCCTGGGCACTACCAGCCCCGGGCCCATGGCCGAGCTTTATGGAGCAGCCAATCAGGATTCAGGAGTCAGCAGTTACATCAGTGCGGCGAGTCCCGCCCCCAGCACCGGCTTTGGCCACAGCCTAGGGGTGAGTGCTGTGGGGGGAGGAGCGGGGGGGTCTCCACAGGCAGGGCACAGGGAACGGGGCAAGAGCCAGAGAGGAGGAGGAGGGTCCCGGCCAGCTCCTGGTCTTGGGAGAGGGGTCTTTTCTTGGATCAGGGCAGCTGCTGTGGATGGCAAGCGAAGATTCTTGTGTCGAGGCTGTGTGGAGACGTGGTCAATTCTCGTGAGCCAAAGGAGGCCGGGTTCCTTCTGAGCCACTAACGTTGCGTTGGTTGAGTTGAAACTCCAGCTCTTCTGTGCATGAGAGTCTCCCAACTTCAGTTGTAAGCCTCACCTGGCCAAGTGTCCGCGGGAGAGACTCTCAGAGGGGGAGCCAAGCCAGTCAGAGAAGTGGCGGTGTAGCTTATCAGTTGCTGGCCCCTCCAGCCGCTGAATCAGAGGGGGAGGCATGGAAGTTGGCATCAAGGCAACCTGAGAGCTCCAAGGGGGAAGAGGGAATGGAGCTGGCAGAGAGAGGGGGGGGGGCGGACCTGGGCCATCCCTTGCCCTCAGATGGAGAGTCAAAGACCCCAGGCTGGAGGTGGCTGATGCGGAAGAGGAGGAACAGCTGGGCCCAGTGCCCGATGCACAGAAGGCAGAGGAGAGGAGAGCAGTGGAAATCTATGGGCTGAAAGGCAGGGGGCGGAGATGAATAGGTGTGGCCGACAACTATTCATCTCCCCTGCCGGACAGGCTAATGCGATGAGAGAGAAACGTTTTGCCAGGGCTGCTGGGATTCCTAATAAAGGAATCTTTGAGTTCCCTTCAGAGGGTTTGTTGTGTTTGGAGAGATGGATCAGAACAGGTGGGCTACTATGCGCATCTTTTTTCCCCTCACAAAATTCTGGCGACCGAAGCTTAACTTTACCTCAGGCTGCATGTTCTTTGCGAACCACTGCGGTTCCAGTGAATAGCATGCCCCCCCCCCCGTTTTTTTTTTTGCAGGGGCCCTTGATTGCAACGGCATTTACTAACGGTTATCATTGAAGCTGAGGACCAAGAAAGCAGATGGTAAGTGGGCTCTCCAGGGCAGGAGGAGGAGGAGGAGAAAAACCTCAGCTTGGCTTCGATTGGGAAAAAACTCTGGGCCTACCCTAGGACACTTGGTCTCTCCATTGGGAGGTTTCCTCTGGGGCAAGGCATTGTGGACATGACACCCTCTGCTTCAGCCAGAGCTTTTCCCAGGTGTGGAATATGGGAAACCCTTCAAATCTGACACATTGCAAGGCTGCCGATGCTAGGAGACCTCCAAGGTCCTCCCCCGCGCCCAGCTTCCCACCAGCCTCTTGCCCCCCAACAATCTGGGTCCACATTTTACCCACCTCGGAAGGACGGAAGACTGAGTCAACCTTGAGCCTGGTGGGATTTGAACTGCTGGCAGCCGGTGATCAGCAGAAGTAACCTGCAGTACTGCACTCTAACCACTACACAGGAAGGGAGGGAGGGAGGGAGAGAGGAAGGAAGGAGAAAAGAAAGAACAGTCACAATAGCACGTACACTTATATTCCGCATTACAGTGCTTTACTATGCTCTCTAAGCGGTTTACAGAAAAGATTCTTGCCCCCAACAATCCTCATTTGACCCACCTCGGAAGGATGGAAAGGCTGAGTCAACCTTGAGCCTGGTGGGATTCGAACTGCCAAATTGCAGGCAGCCGGCAGTCAGCAGAAGTAGCCTGCAGTATTGCTCTCTAACCACTGGGCCACCACAGCTCAAGCACATGGAGCCTCCTTGACAGCAGGCAATTAAGACCAGAGTCCCCCAATCTTTCTGGCTTTGCGGGACTGGCGGGGAGGGGAGAGAAGATGGTTCCATGCAAGTGGAGGGCAAGTACGCATGGGCTGGCCCGCCACTTCCGTAGCCTGATTCCGAACGGCTCAGTAGTGGGCCACGGCTCAGAGCCCTGAATTGGACTGCAGGAAGTCCTCCCTTAATGGCAATTGGTGCAGTGGCCTATAGGTGGAGCTCTCGCCTCACCTTGAGTTCGATCCTAGGTAGAGGCAGATATTTCTCTCTCTGGGCACAATGAGAACATATCTGCTGCAAACTCCGCCTGGGTGACTGGAATGGCATCCGGCCAGTAAACACTTAGCTCCATCTAGTTTCCCCGACTCCACCCTGCAAGGGATTACGGGCGGTTAAGCAAGATTGATCCCTTGACCACATCCTGACTTGCATGGAACCATCTTTTCTCCCCTCCCCGCCAGTCCGCAAAGCCAGAAAGATTGGGGAACTCTGGTCTTAATTGCCTGCTGTCAAGGAGGCCCCATGTGCTTGAGCTGTGGTGGCCCAGTGGTTAGAGAGCAATACTGCAGACTAATTCTGCTGACTGCAATTTGGCAGTTCGAATCTCACCAGGCTCAAGGTTGACTCAGCCTTCTGTCCTTCCGAGGTGGGTAAAATGAGGACCCAGATTGTTGGGGGCAAGAGGCTGACTTTGTAAACCTCTTAGAGAGCGTAGTAAAGCACCGCAAAGCGTAATATAAGTGTACTTGCTATTGCTGGGAGAGGCTATTTGGGGCCACAGCACATCAGTATTTGAGATGGGGTCTCCAAGCCTGTCAGGTTAGGGCTGGTAGGGGGTTCTAGAATACCAACCCCCACCTTCCTCCAGACGGCTTCCTCCTCCGAGTAATAGTGTGTCCGTAAAAGTGGGTGCCAAGCCTTTGCACAGGTTGATGGGCGGCATAGAAGTGTGATAAGCAAACGCCCCCCTCGGGCTGCAGACCAGGGGACTGGCGAATGGGGCAACGACCACTGTGGCTGCTCTGATTTCCTCTCTGCTCCCCGCAGATTCCCCCAGTGAGCACCCCAGGAGAGCAAGCTGGAGGACTCAGCAGACCCGGAGGGATGAGCCAAGATTTCATTTTCGTTCCAAAACTGCACACTTGTGGCTGTTAGCTGGGCTCCGGCCAGCCCCCCCTCCCGCTGGCCAGAAAGCACTGGATTGGGAGGCCAGGAGGAGAACTCCTCCAACTCCTCTGCTACTAACCACAGACCGTTTACACTTCTCCCAAGCCTCTGACCCACTGCTTCTACTTTTTATTTATTTTCTTAGCCTGTTAGTTCCCGTTTTTTAAAATCTTTTTTTTTGGGGGGGGGGGCGGGGGGCGGGAGGGGTTGGGGACGACGACCGAGATCAGCACTCTCATTTTCACGGTGGTTCTGTCGCTCTTTTTCGGAGTTGCTGAAGAACCGTTTATTTTATTATTATTATTATTATTATTATTATTTTTGGTGACTGTGTGTAGGTAGTTTTTATCAAGGAATATTTTTATTTGGCTTTGAAATCTTTTGTTTCTTTGTTTTAGATATATATATAAATATATATATATATATATATATATTTTAAGATGGGGAAAAGTATGGACTCGGTCACAAAAGAACAAAAGTCTTTTTAAAGGATCAGTTGATAGACAAGTAAAGCAATTTCCGAAGTGTGTGGGGGGAGAGAGAAAGAGAGCGAGAGAGCTGAGAGGCTGATGCATTTAAATAGTTTTATCTGTCTCTCTTTTTTAAACCAAGGACTGTTTTTTTTCCATCAATGTGAGGCTTTTGAGACATACAGAATTAACAGGACACTCGGGGCGTTGCTGTGGAACAAATACAAACTGTATATTTTGCTAAGTGAGAAAAAACACTATTCCTTATTTCTGATTTTTTTCCCTCCCTGGTTTTTAGATTTTAGGCTACTTTGAATTTGTTATTCCTGTATTTTTCCCTTGCTCTTTCTGTATCATATGTAAATTGTGCAAGGCTCTTTGGCCTTGTCTTCACTGTAGAGGAAACTTGGACCTTTCTTTCTTTCTTTCTTTCTTTCTTTCTTTCTTTCTTTCTTTCTTTCTTTCTTTCTCTCTCTCTCTTTCTCTCTCTCTCTCTCTCTCTTCTTTCTTTCTTTCTTTCTTTCTCTCTCTCTCTCTCTCTCTCTCTCTCTCTCTTTCTTTCTTTCTTTCTTTCTTTCTTTTTTCCTCTTTCGGGCTTTGAAGCCACCAATGTGAGCAATATTCTCTGTTTGGACCACGACAAACCTCCTTTCTTTTTATACCTTTTGCTGTAAGCTTTTATGACTTCTGATGAGATGGAAGGGGGTGGGAGGGATGGGTGGGGTGGGATGGGCAGGGCGGGAGGGCCGGGGAGGAAGGCGAGGTGGGTGAGAGGTAGGGTGGGGAGGGCTGGGTGGGAGCCATGTAACCAGCAGGGCCTGTTTGGCTGAGCAAGAGGGGCCAGCCGGCCATGTCACCACTCGCTCATGTGGCCTGAGCCCACAGAGGACTTTGGCCCGGCGGCCGGTCTCCGTTGATGCTTGGGACCAGGGACAACTCTCTCAATATTTGCCACTTTCTGCCAAGGGGGTTGTGGCCTGCAAGGGTCTGGGGGTGTCTTGAGAACAGGCGTCTGTTCATCTCGGGCAAAGAAGGAGTGAAGTCAAGGGGTCTCGGAAGGAGAGGCAAAACCCACCCCAAAGGCACATTTCCCCACTGTGTGCGTTTACACCCTTTCTGCAACCATGTGCAACTGAGGTGCAGCTATTGGAGCTTGACTGTATCAGAAGGTCGAGTTCCTTCACCTGGGGGGGAGGGTCCTCACTCCAGAAAAGAGAGGCATGTTTATTTGCCCCTAACCCATCCTCTTGTCTTTCCTACTCTGAGCCTTGCATCCTCTCCCCCCCCCTTGTGTGACTTGAGGCTGTTACCCCCCCCCCCCCAGCTGAAGCTGAGTCTGCCCTTCCTTTGCACTGCCTTCACATTGTGGGTGGAGGGAAAAGGGCCGTCCTCTGGCGTCTTTGGGGGGGGAGGGTCTCTTGCCACACAGCATCAGGGTCAATTTAGAACCCAAATGAGTCAATTTTGTACTCACCAAGGTCCGTGATGGCGAACTGTGGAACGCCTGCCACAGGTGGCACACCGAGCCAGATTTGCTGGCACGCGAGTCATCAGCTCCAGTGCGCATGTCCACTCTGGCCAGCTGATTTTTGGGCTTCCAGGGGTGCTGGGGGGGCAGTTTTCACCTTCCCCAGGCTTCAGGAAAGCCCCCGGAACCTGGGGAGGGCGATAAAGGGGCCCAATGGGCCTACCAGAAGTTTGGAAACAATCCATTTCCAGCTTCCGGTTCCGAACTTCTTGTTGGCCTGTTGGGCCCGTTTTTCACCCTCCCCAGGTTCCGGGGGCTTTCCTGAAGCCTGGGGAGGGTGAAAACAGCCTCCCACAGCCCCCCTGGAGGAAATACCAAGCTCAGCTTGCAGCGAGTGGTGTGGCACGCATGGGGGGGGAGCATATGGGGGCACGCTTTGCATTATGGGTGCTGGCATGCCCCAAACGCTATTGCATCTGCACCCTCGCATTTTTGGCACCCAACAACCAAAAGGTTAGCCATCCCTGGCCAAGGGTCTCAACAATCGCGCTGACCCAAAAATGAAACAGACAGATTTTCCCCAGGTGCCGCAAGAGGGATCATCTATCCCACGCCTGTCTCGTCTTGCTTTGCCCCGGAGTCTGTCCAGATGGCGGCCAGCTCTGGTTACTGCATTAGGGAGGCTCATTTTTCCTACCCCCCGACTTCCTAGATGCAATGCTCATGAGAGCGAGGAATTTGGCACACGGCAAACCGAACGAGGCATGCAAACGCTGGGTACTATCAGCCCTGCCTGGATAAACCAGGCAGGAAACTCAGGCAGATGAAATTGACTTCATGACGAGGCTGAAGATTCAGAGAACTTGCAAGTTGGAAGGCACAAACTTCCTATCACCACTTTTAAATGCTTGTTCAATGAATTGGGGCCTTCCACTCAAGCAACTGGGGCTTCCTGCCTCTCTTCTCTGGTTGGTTCCTAGGTAGCATCCCTCTTTGGCCAAGGTCATTCCCTGGCGCCATTGCACTGGGCTGGGGAAGGCAGTTGAGGTTACGGTTTTTACCCAGTGTGGGCAGGGCAAAAGGCAAATGCAACACAAACATCCCATCTGCCTCGCTTTCAGTTGATGGCAGTGAAAATTGTCCAGGACAAGATTTTCCTTCATACCAACTGCTGGTGATGCCAAGGATCACTTCCAAGGGCAGAAGGGAGGGGGGTGGGAAGAGGGATTTGTGGCCTGCAGTTAGCAGTGTCAAACTTTTTGAGGGTCTCCCTAGTTCAGATTGAGGGAGCAGGGGAGGAGAAAAGCGAGAAAATGACATCAGGAATCTGGCCTTTACGAATCTTATCCCCTGCACGTGAGTTTCCTGTCTGCCATTCAGTTGGAAGTTCGTTTTAATTCAAGTTTTTAGCTTTCTGGGTTTTGCCTCTTGCCTGAATCCTGGGAAAAGCTTTTGGGATTAGCTTTTCCTTGCAGATCCTCCTTCCTTCACTTTCCTCCTTTCGCACAGTCTGGGACCCAGACCCTCACTGGCAGAATCCCCACCCCCCTTAAGCGACATGAAAAATATTGGGAGCGCTTCCTTGGTGGCAGAAGAAGAAGAGGGAAGCTCAGCTAATTAATACTGGAAACAAAAAGCAATAATTTTTGTTACTCAGATGAGTGTGTTTGTCTGGTTTTTTTTCTAAAGAAGAAATAAAAAAGCAGCCACAATCTATCACAGCCCCCCCAAAACTGATGCCCCCGGAGAGAGGACAGGCGCAGCGCCTCTCATCCCCTGCCAGCAGGGGGGGGCTCCAGGTTGGGGGATGTCTGGTGGGAAGGGGTTTATTTTTATTCTAGTCTTCGGCTGGGGGGGGGGTGTCAGGGGACGTGACTATCGAGTGGCACTCTTGTACCTCCTCCTTGGCACACATGCTGGGCTACTTCTATGCCAACCTTCTTTTTTAAACGAAAATAAAGCTGTGTTTTTTATTAAGCCGGTTTTATTATATGTCAATGTTTGTTCTCGCCATACCTGTAAAACCCCCCTCCCCCCTTTTTTTTCCTTCCAGATTTTTCTGTTTTAAATTCCTAATAAATTATTTGAAAACAGCTCTGGCTCTGTGATCTGCAAAAGGTGAGGGCGCCAAGATGCTTGGGGAGGGCTCTCTTCCAGGGTGGGCCCCCACGGGTGGGTGTGCAGGTCTGTGGCTTCGATCGCAAAGGTTCGATCAGCCAAAAGTCAAAATTCGGCCATCCCTGAAGAGCGCTGCACCCCGTCCGTGGGATCTCCCAAGAAAAAGCAAGTAGGGGAAGCCCACCTTAACACTAAGGGCATCTCTGGGCCACGATCCAGGGGTGCTAATGGATTCCCAGCAGCAGCCTGACCAGTTCACCCCTCAAGGACCACCCAGAGCTCTAAGCCAGGTCACCAGATGAGGACGGGCTCAAGGCACGCTGGGTTTGATGCGTCTCGTAATGGCCGAACATTGGGTGCAGCTGGTATTGAGCAGACCAGGTGCCCTTGGGGGAGGAGCAGCCCCATGGGATAGGGGGCTTCTCTCTGACTTCTCTAGCTTGGCGTAAGTTGCTGTGGTTTTGTGTGATGCTACGGAGGCTGCGAAATGCTTCAAATGCTAAGCCATTGGATTTAAGTCCCTGGCGGGGGAGCATTTCCACAAAGTAGCTTGCCCAAATGTGGAGTGAGGGAGGGCATTGCTCCAGTCATCAGCAAGAGCTCCTGGTGCCTTGAAAGCTGCATGAGGAATGAAACTCAAGTCTTCATGCATTGATGCAAAAGTCAATGAGTCAAAAAATAAATGAAACTTTACAGGGATGTCAGAGAAAGAGAGACTGATAGATAAATACGGATAGATACCGAAGGATGGATGGAGAGATAGATAGGTAGAGAGAGAGAGAGAGATGGAGAGAGACAGAGAGATAGGTAGGTAGGTAGGTAGATAGATAGAGGTAGGTAGATGACACGTAGATGATAGATAACGATAGATGAAGAGTAGACAGACAGACACGGATAGATGAAGAGATGAGAGATACATACATACATAAAGAGATTAGAGGATAGATGATAAAGATATATGTATATATTGTGTAAACCAGATCTTGCAAAAAATGCAACACACTGTGTTGATCTTCGCCTTTTAATGGAACTTTTTCATTCATTGGTGTTTACAATCTTTTCCAGGGTCATATTTAGGATGAATTTCCCCTTCTCCCTTTGGCACAACCCATCCTTTGCCAGCAGAAAGATCTCAGAAGGCCCCCCTCCCCCCTCCCAGATGGAGAATGTTGGTCCCTATACCACAGGGATGTCCAAACTTGGGAACTTTAAGACTTGTGGACTTCAACTCCCAGAATTCCCCAGCCAGCCAAGTCCACAAGTCTTAAAGTTCCCAAGTTTGGACACCCCTGCTATACCACAACCTTCAGATGCAGCATGAAATTTTGTACATTTCCTCCAGATGGGGTAAAATGTTCACTACTAAAAAGATCAGATGAGATTCAGATGAGAAAAGGCTTTTCGTGCTGAAGATACGTGGAAGCCACCAGAAGGCAAAACTTGATCAAAACTCAAAAAGTGCTGGCTGGGGAATTCTGGGAGTTGAAGTCCACCCCATCTTAAAGTGGTCAGGGTTGAGAAATACTCTTCTACACTGGATTATGGGAGCTGCAGTTCAAAAAATGTAATGTCTTTTCATTAAATCTGTTAGTCCAGGGGTGTCCAAACTTGGGAACTTTAAGACTTGTGGACTTCAACTCCCAGAATTCCCCAGCCACAAGTCTTAAAGTTCCCAAGTTTGGACACCCCTGTGTTAGTCAGAAAAGATCCCTCCAGACTCCCCCTCTGGATGGAGAACTATAGACCTCAACTTCATTTAGTGACCATTCCAAGGAGAAAAAAAGTGAGTTATGACCTGTTTCAGACTTACAACTGTCACAGCATCCCCATGGTCACATGATACCTGGAAACTCACTCATATTTATGATGGTTGCAGAGATTCACTTAACAACCGTGTTACTAACTTACAACTTCAGTGATTCACTTAGCAACAATAGCAAGGAAGGTCGTAAGATGGAGCAAAATTCACTTAATGTCTCACCACAAATTTTGGGCTCAATTGTGGTCTTAAGTGGAGGACTACCATGTCCACTTTTGGTCTGTTGTTCAGTCACTAATTGGTGTCTTCACAACCCAATTGATCACACAGCCCGCCAGGCCCCCTGCCCTCCACTGTCTCCTGGAGTCTGTCCAATAGCACTTAGCAATTGCACCTAGACTTATATACCGCTTCACAGTGCTTTATAACCCTCTCTAAGCGGTTTATAGTGTCAGCATATTTGCCCCCAACAATCTGGGCCCTCATTTTACTGACCTCAGAAGGATGGAAGGCTGAGTCAACCTTGAGCCAGTCAGGATCAAACTGCTGGCAGTGGCAGAGGAAGGAAGGAAGGATGGATGGACAGTGGAAAAGTGGAAGGGTAAAAGGAATAGTAATAGCATCTAGACTTATATCCTTTTCCAGCCCTCTCTAAGTGCTTTACAGAGTCAGCCTATAGACCGCCAACAATCTGGGCCCTCATTTTACCAACCTCAGAAGGATGGAAGGATGGTCAGGATCAAACTGCCAAATTGCTGGCAGCCGGCAGACAGCAGAAGTAGCCTGCAGTACTGCATTCTAACCACTGTGCCACCAGGGCTCAAGCTCATTGTGTCCATGACACTATCTAACCATCTCACTATCTTTTGGCCTTCCAACTTTTCCCAAAATCAGGGTCTTCTCCCAGGAGTCCTCTCTTCTCATTTAGGTGGCCAAAGTGTTTTGAATTTCAGCTTCGGGATCTGTCCACCCAAAGGACAATCAGGGTTAATTTCCTTCCAAAGACTGCTGGGATCTCACTGCGGCCCAGGGGGCTCCGGTCCAGAGTCTCCTGCAACATCACAATTTGAAAGCATCCAGTGTGGGTCACCACAATACCCAAAAAGATGCCGAGAGCCTGGAAAGGGTGCAGAGAAGACCACCCAAGGTGTTTAGGGGACTAAAACGAATGAGGAACAGTTGCAGGAACTGGGTATGTTTAGCATAACTGGCTGGAGAATTCTGAGAGTTGAAATCCACAAGTGTTAAAGTGGCCACGTTTGGGGACCCCTGATTTAATCTAACGAAGAGAAGGACTAGGGCTAATAGGACGGTCAATAGTGGAAGCTGGAATCGCTTAACAACCCCCTGACTCACTTACTGTCAAGATGGTCGTATGATGCCCAAAGCAAACGGGCTTGGGCGCGCTTCCCTAGGCTGCCACCTTGGCTGCGGGACCCCCCCCCCGCCGCGGCCGCTTCCCTCCCGGGCTGCCAACAGTGCCAAGGGGCTGCCCACTGCCACCCTGCGCCGGGGGAGGGGATGCGGACCGCGGGGAGAGCACAGCCCTCCCCTTCCCGCCGCGCCGTGTCACAATGTAGCCGCCCGACGGGACGGGACGGGTCGGCTGAGCGGCGGCAGCGGAGCCCGAAGCCCAGCAGCGCCGCGAATCCGCCGGGCACCAGCCGCGCCAGCTGCTCTCGGGGACAGGCAAGCCACGCCCCTCGCCTCGGAAACGCCCCTCCCGGCCAGCCCCCGCGGGCGCCGCGTTGGAGCACCAGCGGAGGGGCTCTTGGAGCGCCGGGGAGGGAGAGTTGTCCCCCCCCCCCCCGACTGGTGGGGCTCGGAGCAGGAGGGCGGCTCAGCACCCGGGGGCAAGAAGCCGCCTAGGGCAGGGGTCTCCAAACTTGGCAACTTTAAGCTTGGCGGACTTCAACTCCCAGAATTCCCCAGCCAGCAAAGTCCGCCAAGCTTAAAGTCCGCCAAGATTGGAGACCCCTGCCCAAGGGCACCCCGGGGGAGGGGGGGCTGCGAAACCTAGGAGCTGACCATCCCTTTGGGACCAGGAGTCATGGTAAAGGGTGCTGGGAGTTGTAGTCTCACATCTGTAGCTGCCACAAAGAATTGGGAGGGGGAGGGGGGGTCAGGCTAGTTTTCAAAGCACCCGAAGGCCAGACAGAGAAGAATGGATGGAAACTGACCAAGGACAGATTCAACCTGGAAATAAGGAGGAATTTTCTGACAGTGAGAACAATTAACTGGTGGAACAGAAGTTGCCTTTGGAAGTTGTGGGAGCTTCATCATTGGAGGCTTTCAAGAAGAGACTGGACTGGCATTTGTCAGAAATGGTTTAGGGTCTCCTGCTTGGGCGGGGGGGGGGGTTGGACTAGATGACCTACAAGGTCCCTTCCCACTCTGTTAATCTGCTAAAGCCTGCACTGGAGGTTTTTAAGGAGAAACTAAACAGCCACTAAACTGATATGGTCTAGATTTTCCTGCTTGAGCAGGGGGCTGGACTAGAAGACCTTCAAGGTCCCTTCCACCTCTATTCTATTCTATCTGGAAAGGCAGAGGTTGTGCCTCTGGCTGTGGTATCTTTGCCCCCTTTGGGGTCTGAAAACCCCAGCAAAGATGGTCTTGTCATGTTCTACTACCCCCCCCCCCCAAATGCTGTTTTTTGCCTTTTGAGAGCATTGCTCTCTAAACATGCTCAGAAGGTAACCTTCCCTGGCTTGACAGTTAGGTGGGTGGGCTGAATTATTCTGTGCCTGACTCTTCCCCTCCCTTCTGGCCGAGGCGTGCAGGATGGAGACCCTGGAGGAATTCGACAGTGAGTACCCGCTCGTCCTGTCCTTCTGCGAGCGGATCTCCCCCCAGGATTACGAGGGCCAAGGCCTGAGCTACACCCAGAATTCCCTGCAGGAGCTCTTCACCCAGATGGAGCGGAAGCCCAGCATCTGCGAGAGGGTGGTGCGCAAGCGGAAACAGGCCGAGAACGAGAGGGGCAGCCTGGGGCAGTACCTCAAGGTGAGGCTGCAGCTGGTCGAAGGGAAAGAGGTGCCTGGTCACCAGAAGGGACCCTGGGATGGGCAGAGGGGTGCAGCAGAGGCTTTGGTCCAGAGCAGGGTCAAAAAATTAGCCCAGGGGTCTTAAGGGGGCGAGCAATGCGCCTTCCAAAACAGAGGGAGCGGCTATCATACATCCTGGCTGCCCTGTTGACTTTTTTGACTCTTTCCCACCATTCCTTGGCTTTGATAGCTTTTGAGAAGCTGTTTGTGGCTCAGGCATCCTTCCATAGCGGAAAAGCTCAGCTCTGCCTGCAGGAGATCCTGGTGCTTCGCTCTGCCCAGCTGGAGCAAGTGCCCAACCCAAAGGCCCTGGCCCTCACTCGGCCTCAGCTCTTTCCCCCCAGAGACAGAGAGACACACATTGCTGGACTCAGACACAAAATTCACGTATAGACTGGATAAAACCAGGCTTAATAGCAATGACTGGAAAAGGGATCTTGGAGCCTTAGTATCTAATCAGTTAAATATGAACTAGCAGTGTGCAGCGGCAGCCAAAAAAGCCAATGCAAACCTAAATTGCAACCAAGATCAAGGGAGGTACTAATATCACTCCATAAAGCCTTAGTAAGGCCACACCTAGAGTACGGCATCCAGTTTTGGTCACCACACTGTAAAAAAGATATTGAGATTCTGTCTTCCAATATTTGAGGGGCTGACACAGAGAGGAGGGGATCAAGCTATTTTCCAAAGCCCCCGAAAGCCAGACAAGGAATAATGGATGGAAACTGGGAGAGATTCAACCTGGAAATAAGGAGGAATTTCCTCTACAGAGAACAATCAACCGAGAAGTTGCCTTCGGAGTTTGTGGGAGCTTCATCCCTGGAAGCTTTCAAGAAGACTGCCATCAGTCAGAAATGGTGTAGGGTCTCCTGCTTGGGTGGGGGAGGGGGTTGGACTAGATGACCTACAAGGTCTCTTCCTACTCTCTTAAACTGATCTGGATCTCAGGCGCCATCTGGAGAGCCTGGACACCCCCACATCTCAGGCTGTGTCAATCATGCCCAATCAGATGGTCTGTGCTGGATTACCGCTCCCATGATCACCAGCCAGCATGATGGGTGTTATGGTCCAACCAGCCCCAGGCTGTGCCCTCGACTGCTCTTGCCCTGACAAAGACGGGAATTGTCTCCTGCAAGGAAGAAGTCAACGGGCTGGCTCCTGCCATGTCCTCTCAGCTCAGTTTGATTGATCGCCCCTCAGAAGTTCAGATCCAATAACAGATCCCACCTGATCCACCTGGAGAGGAGGGGCTGCAGCCTCCTGCCTTAAGGTGCCTATTCCCTTCAGGTGGAAATCTAGCCCAGCAGGGAGGAGAGGGGTAGAACTGCCTTTAAATCTGCTCCTCCACTTTTCTCCTTGCTGGGAATGTTGTGTTTTGAGCCACCCCACTCAGCTGCCCTTCGCCTTCTTTGCCCTCAGAGTCCCTTCTGCTCACCTGGGTTTCCCTCGCCCCATTTGCCCCAAGAGCCATGGTGGGGCAGCACTGCAGGCTAATTTTGCTGACTGCCGACTGCCAGCAGTTTGGCAGTTCGATCTTGACCGGCTCAAGGTTGACTCCGCCTTCCATCTTTCTGAGGTCCGTGAAATGAGGACCCGGATTTTTGGGGGCAAGAGGTTGACTCTGTAAACCACTTAGGGAAGGCTTTAAAGCACTATGAAGCGGTATATACTGTAAGTTCTATTCCTATTGCGTTGCTCTTCCCTTTCCTTCCTTCCTTCCTTCCTCCTTCCTTCCTTCCTTCCTTCCTGCCTGCCTGCCTTGGTGTGCAGTGGTTAGAATGCAGTATTGCAGGCTAACTCTGTGTCAGCGTTCCAAATATCATGCAGAATTAAATCATTGTCCAAGGCAAAGTGATCCTTAAAACTCCAATTTAATAAGACAGGCATTTTGGCATTATGCTGTTGAATTTCAACTCTAACGTACATCCTGTGAGTTCACCCAGTTAAAAGTTCATCATCTATCCCCACACCCCATAATTCATCACATGGTCCAATCTTCATCTTCCACTCTGGCGTGTACACCCATCTTCTTCCGGCCAGGTGTCGAGGTGCGGAGACAAAAGACGACCTTGAGCTTCTAAGAAAATCCATAACAATACATTCCACAATCCTACTCCTTTCTATTCCCCCCTCCCAACTACTACACTATTGAAACAGCATAGAAAATTATAAGAAAGTGTGGCAGGCCAAAGATCCTAAAAAGAATATAACTACAGGCCTGACACTCTGCCCACTGCTAGTAGTTCGATTCTGATCAGCTCATGGTTGACTCAGCTTCCCTCCTTCCGAGGTGGGTAAAATAGGAACCCAGATTGTTGGGGGCAATCTGTAAACCACTTAGAGAGTGCTGCAAAGGTCTATAAAGTGGTATATAAGTCTGCTAGTGCTATTGCCTTGCTCTCTTCCAGGCCAAGTTCTTTGCCCTGCTGCAGGGCGATGTGAATTACGACAACACCCTGGGAGAAATGGAGATGGAGGAAAAAGTCGAGCAACTCAAGCGGGAGATGGAGAAGGCCAACGATTACGCCCGCGGTAACTCTGCCTTTCCTCTCCTCTCACTGCTACCTGTATTTTGTGTGCTCCTCCCACCCTCCCTCCCCTGGACACTTTGAATAGCTGCAGGACCCGAGGGAGCCACCATGATGACAGGAGGGGCCACCTTCTGCGTTGCCCTTCCAGAAAAACTCCCGAGACCATCCCCACAATATCACTGGCTGCATTCACATGTCTCAGTGGGTTTCAGGCATTCCCAGGCTGCAGAACTTGTGAATTAAGAAAACCCTAAAGTCAGGGAATCCTGGCCAAGTTCCGGGGTTAGAAAATTGGGCTTGAACGAAATTCTTTTTTTCTTTCCTGGAACCCTCACAAAAGCAACTTTGAAGCCACCCCCTGCCCTGCCCTGTCAGGCCTCTGGATGAGGGCTACAATCCACTGACCGGCAGAAGGTGGCAAAGTGATGCGAACAAAGCCAGGCTCTTCTCCAGGGACTGCATGTTGCAGCCCAGAGCTGCTGGCGGCCCAAATGTGGTGAGAAGCCGGTTGCTATCTTAGCATTTGGTATAAACTAATCTGGCACTAATCCCCGGTGACATGCAGAGCTTGCAGTGTTTTGTGAATAGAGTGTTTTTATTAAGCTTCGGGTTGAGAGTTGCAGGAGCTTCCTTTGAATCCTGCAGTAATCACATTTTTTGCAGGAGACTTCCGTTGTCTTTCCTTGCTCTGGTCAAGCCAGACTCCCTGAGTATCCTTCCAATGGCCTTCAGCCCCACCGGTGGAAATCTGGAGCAGCCAAAACCATAACTTCATTCAAAGGTGCTTTTTTTCCCCAAGAGGCAACTGGACTTTCTGCTTTTTCTTTGAAGACATTTCCCTTCTCCTCTAAGAAGCTTCTTCAGCTCTGACTGGATGGTGGGGAATGGAAGGATATGAACTCCTTGCAGACGGCTGGTCATTTGCATCCTTTTAGGGGGTTGTTGGAGCACTTGGAGGTTTGTCTGTGTCCTCAGAGTCACCTGAGTGGTGAAAATGAGCATGGAGCCCTCTTGGAATTGTTGAAAGGACTCCTGTGTTGTGGAGCTGTGCTTTCTGTAGGGACACAGGGCAGAAATCATCCTGCTGAGATTGCAAGAACTATTTGCACCACTTAGGTGACCCTGAGGACACAGAGAAGCCTCCAAGTGGCCTCAGCGACCCTCTAAAAGGATGCAAATGACCAGCTGTCTGCAAGGTGTATAAATCCTACCATCCTGTTAGAGCTAGGGTTGCCAGGTCTGCTTCCAAAAAATAGTGGACAAGCGGGGTGTGTGTGTGTTAAGTAGTAAAAAAATAAAAAACTTTTTTACAATTAAATTATATATTTTCTTACAAACATTTTAACACGTATTAAAATAATCACTTCAAAACTTTACTTAAAATTCAAAACATCAAATATATTATAATAATATGCAAAATATTAAATTACATTTTACTTTGCTGTCGTGTGTATTTTTTATTTGACTGCGCAGCTTTGATCAATTCTTTGTGTTTAAGGAATAATTCTTTAATTTCAGTACAACGTTGAGAAATATTAAAAAACATACAAAGTTCACTTCGAACTGATGGTACAAGCAGTCGGTTACGTTCGTCAGTCCACAAATTTCCCATGACGCTGAAAATTCGTTCAACGTTTGCATTTGATACCGGAATTGGTGCACAATACTGGAACGGCTTCAGTAAACTCGGAGCTGGCTCTTGCTTGAAAAAGTACGTCCACTTTTCAAGGGATGAATCGCCCCGCAGATGAACATAAACTTCTTCTAAGGCAGAAATTTCATCAAAGAGTGTTGGGTGGAAGTTCGCGATTCTCCTATCCTTATTCTCTTAGACTGTACAGCTTTAGATTACGTACCATTTCATCATAAAGCTTTTGAATAAAAAAAAAAAGGTCCACTATTTTGTGAAAAAAAATAGTGAACATAATGTGAAAAAAGCGGACTGTCCGCTCAAATAGTGGACACCTGGCAACCTTAGTCAGAGCTGAAGAAGCTCCTTGGGTGAGAAGCGAAACATCTTCAAAGAAAACCAAGACAGTCCAGTTGCCTCTTGAAAAAAGCACCTTTGGGACAACCGTGGCTTGGATGACGGAGAATCTCTACAGACATTTAGAACTGCAGCCACCTGACCTGCTCAGGCACTCAGGGCCCCAGGTGAACGCAACGATTTGAAAAAAGCCACTGGCAACCCCAATTTATGGCCCTGATGCAGGTTTGCCCTCCCGCAAAGAGTGGGCTAATCATAATGCATGAGTGGCACAGAGCGTGATCTGTAACCCCCTTTTATTGAGAGCGTATAAGGAAATAAAAGCATTCTAATATATTATTGGTTACATATAAAATTCTTGCCTAATATGGTTTTCAGCTTTACCTGCTTAAGCGGTGTTTTCAGCTATGAGTATACCACGTGTTTCCTATGCTGCTAGCAACTTCCTCAGTTTGGAAAGTCCCTGTTAAGATCTAAGCATTGCTATTGTCTTTGCAAGCACAGCTTTCTAAATTGGGCCCTCCCAGTGGGCATCCATCTCAACCCGCATTTACTACTCAATTTATTCCAGTCCCAAATTCCATATATGTGTTCCAATCAGGAAAACTGATCTGCACATATACCATGGCGACCTTGTTCCCACACCTGAAAGGGAGAGGGAGAGCAAGGCTTGAACCACTCCTTGTGGCCTTTTTCCTTGCCAAGGGCGCCTGTCGGGTTTATTTTGAAAGAATGCATTCCAGATTTAGGAAGTAAAAATTGTGTACCGATACACCTTGGTAAATCTTTGCTCTACAGCACGCCCTTGTCTCATTTGAAGTAAAAAACAAAACACAGCTTAATATACACTCAGGGACCCAAAGGACAAAAGGGAGCCAGGGGAGTTTGGGGTGGGGGGTTTAAGAAAATCAAGATGGTGACCACAACCGTGCAAAGAAATCCCCCCCCCCCCGCCACTTTTTGTGCATTCGAAGGATCACATTCACATGGTTGTGGTTTTTCATTTTGGATTTCTTGGCCTCCTGCAAGGGAGGGTCGCAGGCTGGCGGGAGCCATTGGCAAACCAGGTTCCAACATGGCTTAGCCCCCAAAGCCCCAACCCTTCCCAACGTGGGCACAGTTGGGGGGCAGAAGTGGCAGAGAGTGAAACTTTGCTCCTTTTCAGCTGCCAAGACCGCATCCTGGAGGCCGGCCGAGAGGAGGGTCCGGAGGCCTCTGCTGATGGGAGGATTCAGCCCACCGGAGGCCAAGCTCTGGGATTCGGGCCTTCCATCCATGCCCAAAATCTTCGGTTCTTTCCCAAAGCAGGTATGTGCTTCTCGTCCTTGCAGCCTCTTGCCTTCCCAGATGTTGCCCCTCTGCGTTGTGGGGAGGAGGGGAAGCATTATTTACCAACAAAGGGACTTTTTGGTGGTGGCCCCCATAGAGTGGGCTGGACCCAGAGGCTCCAGTGGCCTCTATGATGGCCTTTTTAGAGTCAGGGAAGAGTTTCATATTTATCTTAAATATTCTGTGGCTTTTTTTATTACTGGGATTTTATGCTGAGTTTACTACTCCTGCTTCTAATTTTTAACTGGTTATCTTCCTCCGTTTTCTTTTGAAAGGCTTTAGTAATGGGACACCCACAATTTGGGCATGGCTGGTCTATTGAAGAGAAGGACCAGGGGAGACATGATAGCAGTCTTCCAATATTTGAGGGGCTGCCACAGAGAGGAGGGGGTCAAGCTATTTACAAGGCACCCAAAGGCCAGACAAGGAATAATGGATGGAAACTGACCAAGGAGAGATTCAACCTGGAAATAAGGAGGAATTTCCTGACAGTGAGAACAATCAACCCATGGAACAGAAGTTGCCTTCAGAAGCTGTGGGAGCTTCATCCCT
This sequence comes from Natrix helvetica, assembly GCF_964273705.1. NCBI lineage: Eukaryota > Metazoa > Chordata > Lepidosauria > Squamata > Natricidae > Natrix > Natrix helvetica. The sequence continues at coordinate 2,360,040 of NC_138564.1, forward strand.
GGAGGCTTTCAAGAAGAGACTGGACTGCCATCTGTCAGAAATGGTGGAGGGTCTCCAGCTTGGATGGGGGTTTGGACTAGATGACCTACAAGGTCCCTTCCAACTCTGTTAATCTGCAATCTGTAAATTTCTAAAGGCAAGTCATTCCACTGATTAATTATTCACCGTCAGGACATTTTTTAAAAAAAATCCAGGTTGCTTCTTTCCTTGATCAGTTTCTATCCATTGTTTCTTTCTTGGCTTCTGGTGCTTTGGAAAGTAAGTTGACCCCCACTTCTTTGTGGTAGCCCCTAAAATACTGGGACATTGCTGTCATGTCTCCCCTGGTCCTTCTCTTCACTAGACTAGCCAGGCCAGTTCCTGCAACCGTTCTTCGTATGTTTTAGTCTCCAGGCCTTTGATCATCTTAGATAGATTCAGATTAACAGAGTTGGAAGGGACCTTGTAGGTCATCTAGTCCACGCAGGAGACCCTACCCCATTTCTGACAAATGGCAGTTTAGTCTCTTCTTGAAAGCCTCCAGTGATGAAGCTCCCACAACTTCCGAAGGCAACTTCTGTTCCATTGGTTGATTGTTCTCACTGTCAGAAAATGTCTCCTTATTTCCAGGTTGAATCTCTCCTTGATCAGTTTCCATCCATTATTCCTTTGAGTGCTTTGGAGAGTAGCTTGACATTACTCCTCTCTGTGGCAGCCCCTCAAATATTGGAAGATGCTCTCCTGTCTCCCCTGGTCCTTCTCTTCACTAGACTAGCCACGCTCAGTTCCTGCAACCGTTCTTCGTATGTTTTAGTCTCCAGGCCTTTGATCATCTTAGATAGATTCAGATTAACAGAGTTGGAAGGGACCTTGTAGGTCATCTAGTCCACGCAGGAGACCCTACCCCATTTCTGACAAATGGCAGTTTAGTCTCTTCTTGAAAGCCTCCAGTGATGAAGCTCCCACAACTTCCGAAGGCAACTTCTGTTCCATTGGTTGATTGTTCTCACTGTCAGAAAATGTCTCCTTATTTCCAGGTTGAATCTCTCCTTGATCAGTTTCCATCCATTATTCCTTTGAGTGCTTTGGAGAGTAGCTTGATATTACTCCTCTCTGTGGCAGCCCCTCAAATATTGGAAGATGCTCTCCTGTCTCCCCTGGTCCTTCTCTTCACTAGACTAGCCACGCTCAGTTCCTGCAACCGTTCTTCGTATGTTTTAGTCTCCAGGCCTTTGATCATCTTAGATAGATTCAGATTAACAGAGTTGGAAGGGACCTTGTAGGCCATCTAGTCCAACCTTTTTTCCCAACCAGGAGACCCTACACCATTTCTGACAGATGGCAATCCAATCTCTTCTTGAAAGCCTCCAGGGATGAAGCTACCACAACTTCCAAAGGCAACTTCTGTTCCTTTGGTTGATTGTTCTCACTGTCAGAAAAATTCCTCCTTATATCTAGGTTGAATCTCTCCTTGTTCAGTTTCCATCCATTATTCCTTGTCTGGCCTTTGGGGGCTTTGGAGAATAGCTTGCCTGTTCTTCTCTCTGGCAGCCCCTCAAATATTGGAAGACTGCTTTCATGTTTCCCCTGGTCCTTCTCGTCACTAGACTAGCCATGCCCAGTTCCTGCAACCATTCATCGTATGTTTTATCCTTCAGTCCCCTCATCATCCTGGTTGCTCTTCTCTGCACTCTTTCAAATTGTGTCTTCTTCTCAGAGAGAGTGGACGTTGTATAATGCCTACCTTGAGAGTATATGTTCATAAGTAAACATCAAACAGCCCAAGCAAACGTCTTATTTCTAGGATTGACTCTGGCTTGGTCAGCAAATCCAGTGGCTTGTTGGATGTGTTAATATATTGTGCTTTCCATTCATGTGGATCTCCTCCAGGTGAAGCAACTTCTTCATAATTCCCCAGGAAAGAGCGTTCCTTGTATATTGAATATAAGCTGCTGCTCTCTATCCCGACAGATGGAGAGAAACAATACAGACTTGAAGCAGCTTTGGGCCGGCATGTCACCTATCAATCAAAAGAGGTCAGAAGCCAGACGGGGAGGAGGAAGCTGTATAGAAATGAGGTAGAATTGTCGCCTTCACAGAATGTCCTGAGGCACCTTTGGGCTTGAAGTGTTTCTCAACCTCAGCAAATTGTAAGATATTTGGACTTTCAGCACCAAAAGTCCCTAGAAAGCAAGGGATTCTGGGAACTGAAGTCCACGTGGACGAAGGCAAATATACGTGTCCCAAGATAATGTTGTAGGATCCAGTCTGAGTCGGTCACCAGGACCAGAGAGAGAAATTCCCTGAGGATGGGCTCCAGAGTCCAGCATGAGTCCAAAAGCTCAGAAGACAAAGCCTCTGGTCCTGGTGACCAACTCAGATTGGGTCCTGAAGTCCATACATCTTTTTAAAAGCACTTATTGTTTTATTGCTTTCTAAAAGTAACAAAAAACAGGCAAAAAAGAGAACATAAATAGAAATATGGAATGGAAAAATTGGATGGAAGTGGAAATACTGACTTTGGATCGGTTGGTTGATGAGGATGGGTAAGTTGATGGTGAATTTTTAGCATGTATTGTGTTAAGACATAATTATCACCTGTAATTCATTGGCAATATTTACAGCTACAACATTTGTTAACAACATTGGACCAGCAGTATTTTCAGCTCCTGGTGTTGCAGAAAATGACAGGCTTAGACTTCTCAGGATACAGGAAAAGTTTATTTGGCAGCCAGGTTCAGAAAGCTAGCACATAGCTAGCATTGGAAATTCTGAACAATCTTTATTATCGAAGCACGCATTCTTATACATTCTCAAAGACAGTGTAACACGGAAACACTTAACTCATTTCTTATTGGTTACCTTGGGGAAAAAGCCTTATAAGGAGATGGGGGTCTTACTTCTCCTTTTGTTACAGGTATGGACCACGTGCCATTAACGAACTTTAATTGAACCTTGTGGTTTTGGACTTTTGACATAGGGACATTTGCTAGAACATGTTGTGGTTGAGGGTTGATGACATTTCCCTGTCCCTTTAAGCAAGTTTCCATCTGTCCCTTTTATGCCACGTCTTCATTCTTATATTTTTAATCCATATTTTATTCTCCTTTACTGAGACATCTGACACATTAGAACAACTTGTTAAATCTTTTGAAACTAAAAATACCACTCTACATTTTAAAAGGTACCTGTTATCAATAAATCAGTTTGATGTGCATATGCTAAGAAATGAATAGGGTAGGGTAGGATAAGGTAGAATAGAATAGAATAGAACAGAACAGAAGAGAAGAAGAATGAACAGAAGAAGAATAGACTAGGAATAGGAATGGAATGGAATGGAACAGAATAGAATAGAATGGAGGAGAGGAGAGAAGAAGAGAGGAGAGGAGAGGAGAAAATAGAGGAGAAAATAGAATAGAATAGAATAAGAATGAGCAGAAAAGAATAGAAGAAGAATAGAATAGAATAGAACAGAACAGAATAGAATTTTTTATTGGCCAAGTGTGGTTGGACATACAAAGAATTAGAAATTCCTCTATTGAGAGTTTGATTGTCACTGGGTCTCAAATGACTATTTACCTAATAATAGTAATGATTCTTTGAAGCACATGTTTTTACAATATCATTCATTTACTTAAGTTTTGGGAGAAAGGAATTGGAAAATTAAATGTATGGTCGATTTTACTCATTGGATTGAAGAGCTGACGACACTTGCTACCAATGAGTGGATTAACTACAAACACATGGACAAATATAATGAAATATGCAACTGTTTTACCTAGTATAGTAGGCTGAAAACATGGACATTATATACATCAAAGACATATAGTTGTACTCGAATATTAACTCCATTGGATAGGTATACATAGAATAACTATTTACTGCTAAAATGATCTCTCCTTCTTTGCTGTATTTTTTCGCTTTTTAAAAAAGTACTTTCTATGTGTTTTTATTTCTTCGATAAAGTCATAAAGTTGCTGAGGTTGAGGAATGATGGGTTAGAGTTTTCCTCTGGAACATGGGACTCCAACCTAGGCAACTTTAAGCCTGGCGGACTTCAACTCCCAGAATTCTGGGTGTTGAAGTCCGCCAGCCAGCTTTGCTGGCTGGGGAATTCTGGGAGTTGAAGTCCGCCAGGCTTAAAGTTGCCAATGTTGGAAAGGTCCCCTGCTCTGGAAAACCAGCCCCACAGGACCGGCTTATGCTTCAGGAGGTCCTGTGAATCTAAGCAGTGGGGTCAGCTTAACCAAGTTCTCCCAGGGCAAAATACCCAAAGCTAAGGAACAGTATTGCATACCGTGGTTTTATGGTATATAAATCGGCTACAAGAAAGGGGAGAGGGAGGGAAGAGGTCATTCAACCAGCATTGGTTTGGCCATCATGGAAGGGAAGATAATCAGTGTGGGGGGGGACTGGGCTAGGGGCCACTGAGAGGCCCCTGAAATGGAGGAACATCTGACTGATGGGAAGGAAGTGAAGAGATGGAGGACGAGTTACCTCCCTCCAAGCATCCCATGGAAGGAATGAGGTGCAGAGCAGGTGCCAGGGTGATCGGAGGGAATCTGGCATCCGCTGGGCTGCCACGGATCCTTGTGTCAGGGTTCCAAATAGCATCCAAAATTAAATCAGAGTCCAAGGCAAAGTATTTCTCAAAGTTCCAATTTATGAAGAGAGCCATGTTGGCACATCCGGGAAAACCCGAATCTGAAAGCTTCCCAGTTTTCCCCCACTCAGTTGAAAGTTCAAGATCTTGCCCCCACACCCACAAGTCCATCCCATGGTCCAATCTCCCACTGCCATGCTGGCAGTTCTACCCATCCAATTCCAGGTGCAGAGGTGCAGAGACAAAGGATGACCTTGGCTTTCTAGAAAGGAATTTTGTTATGGCTACATAGCATCTAACTCCGTACAATCCCCCCAACCCATTTTCCCACAATAGAAAAGGCATAGTAGAATAATAGAAAGTGTGGCAGGCCAAAGATCCACAAGAAAAGTGGCTGCAAGTGTGACACCTTGTGGTGATGGGGAGGGGGAGGGGGCAGAAGGACCTGGTCTCCCTCAAAAGAGCAATACCCAGGGGAGACTAAGAGAAGGCCAGGTGGCGAGGTCCCCGTAGGCTCTGGGACACATTGTCTGTAGGACTCCTGCTTCCCTTTTGCCATCCTTCACAGCATGGTTGACCTACGCCCTCTAATGCTGAATCCTGGTGGATTTCGTCCCTCGTTTCTTGCAAGCAACTCTGTCCACCGGCTGAAATACACGTTCCCAAGGTACTTCATACATTCCTTGATTTTCCTTGGAGCATTTCCTCCGCCTCCTCTTTTAAGGTGGCAGACCTGGTAGGGGATTCAACAAGGTAAGTTTTTGCGCTTTCATGGCTAAGTCAGGATTCTCAGCCGTGGTGCCAGGGCCGTCCTTGTCAATGTGCCCGCTTGCCAGCCTGCCTTTCTACTGGTGCAGTGGACTGAGGGGCTCCCTCTCAGAGTAGGTCATCTGGGGCTGGGTTGACCTGGGCAGCAGGAACCATCCATGAGAGGGGGAGGGAACCAGAGATGGGGGAAAGGAAAAAAAAATCATTCTTGGTCTTTACTTGAAGAACGCTATCAATGCATATAATAGAGCCCTGGTAGTGCAGTATTGCAGGCTGACTCTACCCACTGCCAACAGTTCAATCCTGACCGGCTCAAGGCTGACTCAAGTTTACCAAGGTTAGTCAAATGTGGACCCAGATTGTTGGGGTTTGCAATATGCTGACTCTGTAAACCACTTAGAGAGGGCTGTAAACCAGCTTCTGCCAACCTAGCAGTTCGAAAGCATGTAAAAAATGCAAATAGAAAAATAGGAACCACCTTTGGTGGGAAAGGAACAGCGTTCTGTGCGCCTTCGGCATTGAGTCATGCTGGCCACATGACTTCGGACAGCGCTGGCTCTTCGGCTTTGAAACGGAGATGAGCACCGCCCCCTAGAGTTGAGAACAACTAGCACCTATGTGGGAGAGGAAACTTTACCTTTACCTACACACAAAATGTATATAATAATTTTGTACCGTCTGACCTATAATGTTCAGGATTTCCCCAAGGTCTGAAAAACAGGTTCCTCCAAGGCTGAAAGATTGAGAAAGGTTGGTCTGAGCTAAAGAGGACAATTTTATTCTTTCTTCAGTTTTTATTCATACCTTCTGAGATTGATTTTTCTCTGAAATATGGAAGGGGGGAGGGGGAAGGAATTAAGCTGTTTACCCCTTGTGGAAATGTGCCCACCGGGTTTCCGTGCATTCCATCAGCCTCGGGCCCTGGGTAAGGGTGGTGGGGTGGCGGTAGTTATACGGGAATGTCTAGAGCCGAGGGAGTTCACTGTACCTCAGATACCCGGGTGTGAGTCCCTTGGTGTGAAATGGGGCCCAGGGAGGCAGTGGGGCTTGCTGATTGTATACTTGGCTCCTCGCTATGCATCAGCAGCCCTGCCCGAGCTCCTCGAGCTGATCTCAGAAACGGCAGTTGAGACCCCCAAACTTATGGTCATGGGGGATTTCAACTTGCCGTCGACGGGGGAAGCATCCGAGGTAGCTCGGGAGTTCATGGCTTCCATGACAGCCATGGACCTGACCCAATTAATTCAGGGCCCCACACACAAAGGTGGCCACACTCTGGACCTTGTTTTTGTCTCTGAACAGTGGACGAGTGATCTGGGAAGAGGGGATGTAATCATCACTCCCCTGTCATGGTCAGATCACTCATCTCTCCGGCTGGACTTCCCTGGCGCTACCCCCCACCGCGAGGAGGCGGAACCAAACTGTCCAAGTTGGTACCGCCCCAGGCGCCTGATGGAACCGGACAGGTTCCAGACAGAGCTTGGGCCATTCCCTGTAGCCCTGACCCGCTCTCGCTCCGAGAACCTAGTGGCCGCCTGGAATAGGGCAGCCGCTGGGGCCCTGGACCGAGTTGCGCCTTTGCGGCCTCTCCTGCGGCGACGACCCACCCGGGCTCCTTGGTTTACCGAGGACCTGAGGGTGATGAAGCGCCATAGGAGATGCCTAGAGGGCAGGTGGAGGTCCTCACGCTCCGAATCTGATCGAACACAGGTAAGAGCCTATTCACGGACCTACCTTGTGGCATTAAGAGTGGCCAAACGTAGACATTGCGTCCGCCGATAACCGCCCTGCCGCCCTGTTTCGGGTGACCCGCTCCCTCTTATCACAGAGGACGCGGGAAGCCCCTTTACAGGGCAGAGCAGAGGAGTTTGGGGAATATCTGCAGGACAAAATCGCTCAGATCCGGAGCGGATGGGCCCCCTTCAGTGGACCAGAGGAGCCGTCAACAGTGAGTCTTGTGAGACCATTCTGGGAGGAGTTTGATTCTGTTGCCCCCAAGGATTTGGACAGGTTGCGTGGACGGCTGCGACCCACCACATGTTTAATGGACCCGTGTCCCTCCTGGCTGGTACTGGCATCCTGGGAAGTGACACGAGGCTGGCTACTGGGCTTGGTGAACGCCTCATTGGGCGAGGGGTCCTTACCTACTGCCTTGAAAGAGGCGGTGGTGAGGCCCTTACTCAAGAGGCCTTCCCTTGACCCGATGGAGCTAGCTAATTACCGTCCAGTCTCCAACCTTCCCTTTCTAGCGAAGGTTGTAGAGAATGTGGTGGCACAGCAGTTTCCACGACACCTTGAGGAATCCGAATATCTAGACCCACGCCAGTCCGGCTTCCGGCCCGGACACAGCACGGAGACGGCCTTGGTCGCGTTGGTAGATGATCTTTGGAGGGCCAGAGATAGGGGTTGTTCCTCTATCCTGGTCCTATTAGATCTGTCAGCGGCTTTTGATACCATCGACCATGGTATCCTATTGCGCCGGCTGGAGGGGATGGGAGTTGGAGGCACCGTCCTGCGGTGGTTCGGCTCCTACCTCTCCGACCGGACGCAATGTGTGTTGGCAGGGGGGCAGAGGTCGACCCTGAGGCCACTCACTTGTGGGGTGCCGCAGGGGTCGGTCCTCTCGCCCCTTCTGTTCAACGCATATGTGAAGCCGCTGGGGGAGATCATCCGTGGTTTTGGGGTGGAGTATCATCTGTACGCTGATGATACGCAGCTGTACATTTCCACCCCAAACCACCCCAACGAGGCTGTCGAGGTGATGACCCGGTGTTTGGAAGCCGTCGGGGTCTGGATGGGGGACAACAGACTCAAGCTCAACCCCTCCAAGACCGAGTGGCTGTGGCTACCGGCACCCCGGTTCAGTCAGTTGATTCCATCACTGACCATAGGGGGTGAGCAATTGCCCCCTGTGGAACGGGCGCACAATTTGGGCGTCCTCCTAGATGCCCAGCTGTCAATGGACGACCATGTGGCAGCCGTGGCAAGGGGGGCGTTCCACCAGGTTTGCCTGGTGCGCCAATTGCGCCCCCTACTGGACCGGGATGCCCTACGCACGGTCACTCATGCACTGGTGACGTCTCGGCTGGACTACTGAAACGCCCTCTACATGGGGCTTCCCTTGGGACGCGCCCGAAGACTGCAGCTAGTCCAGAACGCAGCCGCGCGGGCCATTATGGGGAGTACTAGGTACTCCCACGTAACACCTTTCCTGCGCGAGCTGCACTGGCTGCCTGTGGTCTTTCGGGTGCGTTTCAAGGTGTTAATTACCATCTTTAAAGCGCTCCATGGCACAGGACCTAGGTACTTGCGGGATCGCATCCTACCACACACTTCCCTGCGACCAATTCGCTCTCACAGGGAGGGACTCCTCCGGGTGCCGTCCACTAAGCAATGCCAACGGGCGGCGCCTAGGAGTAGAGCCTTCTCTGTGATGGGCCCAACCCTCTGGAATGACCTCCCCCCTTATATCAGAACTACCACCGACTTCCGCTCCTTCCGACAAAAATTGAAGACTCACCTGTTCCGTTTAGCCGGCTTGGCCCATTCATAGTCTTATCTTACCTCCTGGCAGATATTTTTAATTGGGTATTTTTAGGGGTTATTTTAAACATTGTTTTAATTGCTTTACTTTAGGTACAGTTTTTACAGCCTCCTCTTTTAAGTATTTAGTATTTATTTATGTTTGTATTTATTCCCATGTATTTATGTGTTTTAATCTGACTGTACACCGCCCCGAGTCCCTTTTGGGAGAGGGGGTGGTATAAAAGTTTGAAATAAAGTAAAGTAAAGTAAGTAAGTAAGCCTCTAGCCACACACGGCCCAGAGGAGGAGGCATTGAACTTCTCCCCTTTTTTTGCATTTTGAAAGGTAAAGACAGTGAGAGCCTTCTGTTCAGGAGGGGGGGAGGCGCTAGGCAGAAATGGGTTGCTGACGGTTCGGCCCGGATCAGCCAAACCGGTAGCAGTAGCACATGCGCGGAAGTGTTGGATGAGCGTACGCCGGAGCACGCCCGAACCAGTAGTAAAGAAATTGGCAACCCACCTCTGGCACTAGGGGAAGGAAGACAGGTGGGGTGTTGCGTGGACACTCGGTGGTATGGCAGGATTGAACGTTGAGATCCTTGGTGCTCTATGAACTTAGTGGTTTTCTTGCAGATGTTTCATGACCTAACTAGGAAACATCATCAGTGCTAGAAGGGAGTGGGGTTTGCAGAGAGGAGGAGGAGGAGGTGTCCATAGTGCTCTCTGAGCTTGGTAGTTTTCCTGCGGACATTTCATGGCCTAACTAAGAAACAGCATCAGTGCTAGAAGGGAGTGGATTTGTGGAGAGGAGAGGAGGAGGAGGAGAAGGTGGAGAATGATAGGATCCTTGGTGCTCTTTCAGCTGGTGATTTCCTTGCAGATGTTTCATGACCCAACTAGGTAACATCATCAATGCTAGAAGAGGGGAGAGGAGGAGGAGGAGGAGGAGGAAGAGGAGGGGTCCATGGTGCTCTCCGAGCTTGGTAGTTTTCCTGCAGACCTAACTGGGAAATGCCATCAGTGCTAGAAGGGAGTGGGGTTGTGAAGAGGAGGAGGAGGAGGACTGAGATTCTTAGTATCTCTAAAATACTCTAAAGCACCAGCTTCCAAACTTGGCAACGTTAAGACTTGTGGACTTCAACTCCCAGAATTCCCCAGCCAGCCAGTTGCCATGGTTGGAGTCCCCTGCTCTAAAGCAGGAGGTGGGCCAGGATCGAGTGAGTAGAAGATTGCTGGCGGAGGGGAAGTTGAGACCCCCCGTCTTCCCACTGTTTGCCTCAAGGATGTTGAGAGAGTCTGCCAGGCGCATTTGGGAAGGTCAAGTCTTGGCCCTTCTGGGAAGGAAGACTCGGGGTTCAAGCGGATAGTCTGGTACGGCAGGCCCTTCTTCTGGCGGAGGGAGGGGCTCTGGGGGGGGGAGCCAGTCTTGACTGCCGCCAATGGGTCTTTCTTCCAGGGTTCCTGCCAGCAGTTCCCCCAACTCATCTCCCCAAAGTTCTGGCCCTTCCGGCCCGACTTCCGTGTTCAACACACCTGTGCTGGCCAGGTTCAGAGGCAACAAGGAGGACGAGGCGGACAAGGGAAGCCCAGGCCCCGATCCAAACTCTGCAGGGGCCTAGATGCCTTTTCGTGTATGGGAAGATGCTACGTGAATAAAAAGTTTGGTGCACGCTCCTCACGACAGGTGTGGGTGTGGGTCTCTATCTATCTATCTATCTATCTATCTATCTATCTATCTATCTATCTATCTATCTATCTATCTATCATCTATCTATCTATCTATCTATCTATCTATCTATCTATCTATCTATCTATCTATCTATCTATCTATCTATCTATCTATCTATCTATCTATCTATCTATCTATCTATCTATCTGTGTGAATATGCTCTGCTGCTCCACTAATAGAGTGTCTATTTTGTTGAGTGAAAGGGAGATGGCCAAGCACATTGAAGTGTTCTTCCTTCCTTCTTAGCTCTTCCTTCCTTCCTTCTCCCTCTCTTCTCTCTCTCCCCCTCCCTTCTCCCTCCCTCTCTCCCTTCTCTCTCCCTCCCTCCCTTCTCCCTCCCTCCTTCCCTTCTCTCTCTCTCCCTCCCTCCCTTCTCCCTCCCTCCCTTCTCTCTCTCTCCCTCCCTCCCTTCTCCCTCCCTCCCTTCTCTCTCTCTCCCTCCCTCCCTTCTCCCTCTCTCTCTTCTCTCTCCCTCCCTCCCTCCCTTCTCCCTCCCTCCCTCCTCTCTCTCTCCCTCCCTTCTCCCTCCCTCTCTCCCTTCTCTCTCTCCCTCCCTCCCTTCTCCCTCTCTCCCTTCTCTCTCTCCCTCCCTCCCTTCTCCCTCTCTCCCTTCTCCCTCTCCCTCCCTCCCTTCTCCCTCTCTCCCTTCTCTCTCTCTCTCCCTCCCTCTTCCCTCCCTCCCTTCTCTCTCCCTCCCCCCCTTCTCCCTCCCTCCCTCCCTCCTCTCTCCCTCCCTCCCTTCTCCCTCCCTCCTTCCCTTCTCTCTCTCTCCCTCCCTCCCTTCTCCCTCTCTCCCTTCTCTCTCTCCCTCCCTCCCTTCTCCCTCTCTCCCTTCTCCCTCTCCCTCCCTCCCTTCTCCCTCTCTCCCTTCTCTCTCTCTCTCCCTCCCTCTTCTCTCCCTCCCTTCTCTCCCTCCCTCCCTTCTCCCTCTCTCCCTTCTCTCTCTCTCTCCCTCCCTCCCTTCTCCCTCTCTCCCTTCTCTCTCTCTCTCTCCCTCCCTCCCTTCTCCCCCTCTCCCTTCTCTCTCTCTCCCTCCATCCCTTCTCCCTTCTCTCTCTCTCCCTCCCTCCCTTCTCCCTCCCTCCCTCCCTCCTCTCTCTCTCCCTCCCTCCCTCCCTTCTCCCTCTCTCCCTTCTCTCTCTCCCTCCCTCCCTTCTCCCTCCCTCCCTCCCTCCTCTCTCCCTCCCTCCCTCCTCTCTCTCTCCCTCCCTTCTCCCTCCCTCCCTGCCTTCTCCCTCCCTCCCTCCCTCCTCTCTCTCTCCCTCCCTCCCTTCTCCCTCCCTCCTCTCTCTCTCCCTCCCTCCCTCCTCTCTCTCTCCCTCCCTCCCTTCTCCCTCCCTCCCTCCCTTCTCCCTCCCTCCCTCCCTTCTTTCTTAGCTCTCCCTCCCTCCCTCCCATTTGGGGAGTGGTGCTTCTGGGCTGTATTTATGCTGGAACCGATTGTTCATCTGCTTTCAGAGGGGGGGGGGAAATGGAAGGGCGACCAGGGCAGGTGGAAAAGGATGACCAGGTTACCTGGATGTCCCAGGAGGCTGTCACAGTGAGTTAAAAGGTTCGTGTGAAATGAGACTCTGCTGTGGGAGGGGTTTCTAGAAAGTGTTTTAATTGCAAACGTGGCCAAAAATGTTCCTGGAATTTTACAAAAACGTTACTTAAGTGGAGAAAGGTTTTGTTTCCGTGATGGCTAGAGCCACATGCTGTCGGCAGAGATAGCCCTCGGCCCTTGCTGAGCGAGTCCGTGCCTCAAATCAGCCACTCTGAGCTGCAAATCTAGCGATTTATGTGTACGGTGACAGCAGCGTAAGGCACCTCTATTGGCTTTGTCACTAAAAAATAAATAAATGTGCAGCTCAGGATAGCACATCCAGTCGGGGTAATTTTGATTTACTGAACATTACATGAACAGTTCAATATTCTGGGCTTGTCCAGCACCGTGTTCCCCTAATTGAGTACATGAAATGGGTTTGCACCCTCTGCATTCAACAGGGATCGGCTACACTGAGGTTTGATGTATTGTGTGAATCCGGCTTTTGCATTAAATGGGTGCGCTGCATCAATCTATTTCCCTTGGCCTTTGACTCAGGAAATACAGCATGTGGCTTTATATTAATGATACCTGTGATAGATTGGTCTCATTTTCTTTTCCCCCTGTTTTGTCAAGGTTACTAACAGGATGTTGCACCATTTCCACTGTGGTATGGCTTCCTTTACTCATTACATACTACATACTACACTTACCTCTGCAATGATCACAGTTTTTAGGTTCAGTAAGTATTTGGTTCCAGATTCCCAGCCGGGCTTGAAAAATTGGGCACCCGACAAAGCATCTGGATCAGCAGTCACCAACTGGTGGTCCATTGACCACTGGTGGTTTGTGAGAAAAATCTTTGCATTTTTTATATTGCACTAAATCAGGGATCCTCAAATTACGACCCCTGGGCTGGATACGGCCCGCCAAAACAATTATTCCCGCTTGCTGACGGGATGGGGTCCTTCAGGCACTTAGCTTGGCTGCCTGTTTAGTAGTTCCAGCTCTTCCCTCCCTCCCTCTCTTCCTGTGAGTCCAGGCGCTTCAGTGAGCGGTGCACGAAACTTCAGCCGGGCTCCTCCAAAGACAGAGTTTGCAGAGGGTTGATGTAGCTCCGGGCTTGGCTACAAGACAAACATTCATTCTTGGTCGTATTTGAGATTCCTAGCTGCAATGGACAGAAAATCTAGGGTTGACTCCGGGAGTTTCTCTCCGCTAACAAGCAGCCAAGCTAAGTGCCTGAAGGACCCCATCCCGTCACTAATTCATATTAGTGGTCCATGGGATTTAAAATTATGAATTTAGTGGTCCCTGAGGATCAAAAGGTTGGTGACCCCTGTTCTGGATAACAGGCCAGGACTTCAAATCCTGCTCCAGGGGGAAGGAGGAGGAAATGACGCCATTTTGACCATGGCATTGTATTCGCCACAAACGCTACGGGTGTAACTAGCGAGCAGTCCCGATCTTTGGGAGACACGGATGGCGATTTGAGCTTTAGAGGATGTTCTCCAGCCTGTAGCCATAGCCTATGACTTGGTCCATGAGGTCTGGCAGCAGCTCTCTGTAGATCAGGGTGGGCTTCAGCGCCCAGTAAGGATAGAAGACCTCACGGTAACGCAACACTCCGCCCCTCACAATCTGCCGGGCACAATCTTCTTTGGGGCTTGGCCTCTGGGTGATTTTGCCTCCCACCATCTTCACGGCCATTTCTGCAGAAAGGAGGGAAAAGATGAGCGGTCGGCCCGAGAGGAGGGTGCCGGATTTGGGCAAGGAGGGTTTCGACGTGTCACTCACCAGTGTCGATGTAGCCCAGCACAGCCACAGTGATGGGCAGGTCCAGGTTCCGAAGGCGCATCTCGGTACGCAGCGAGGTGAAGAATCCTTCCACGGCAAACTTGGCTGCTGCGTAGGGGACGCTGAAGGGGCCAGGGACACGTCCTGGGAGGGAGAGGTTGGTGTGGACGGAGGAATGGTTGGCTCCCACTGTTTGTTCCCTCTCTCCCTTCCCTCAATCTCTCCCCCCCCCCAATCATATGTTTAGTTTAGTTTACTTTGTTGTCATTTGCACCCTGTACAACGAAATTAAATATTCAGTGTACATTATAACTATAAAAATAAAACACAAACGCACATCCTTCACATGCTATACAATTGAACTAAAAACCCCTGATATTGCATTAGTATTGCACTATGCAATAGAGTTCAGTATAATTACTGCCATGGGATAGAAGCTGTTTTTCAGCCTATTTGTCCTTGCTTTTATTATCCTGTACCGTCGGCCACATGGTAATAGTTCAAAAAATAAAATAAAAAATAAAACAAAGGGTGCCCAGGAGGAGATGGATCTTTGAGAATGTTTTGAACTTTCTTAAGGCAGCGGGAGCTATAAAGCTCTTCCAAAGAGGGGAGGGGGCAACCCATGATCCTCTGGGCCATGACGTTGACCCTCCGGAGCGCTGTCCTATCTGCCCCTGTGCAATTGGCAAACCAGACACTGGCGCAGTGAGTTAAAATACTCTCTATGGTGCAGCGGTAGAAGGTCACAGCAGTTTTTCATTCAGTTGTTGTTTCCTGAGAAGTCTCAGGTAGCATAATCTCTGCTGAGCTCTTCTTCCACTGCTCTTCCACCTGTACTTTAATACAGGTAGTATTTGACTTATAATGCAGCCTGCCCAGTGCCCACTATGACTGTAAATATCAGGACAGTTGATTTTGCAATCTTTTTTCTTTTGTTTTCTGCAGCAGTCATTCAGCAAACCAACGCTTTAGTATGGGCATGGTTTTGGAGAAAACCAGAAGTGCCCGTTTTTGGCAAAACCCTTGCCAAATGCAGCCAGGTGACTGTGGAATGCTGCAAATGGCCACAGGTGTTCAAACTTTGGCCATGGCTCCACGGGTGGGGGGGAGAGGGACCGTTGGAAATTTGAATCCAAGTGGCAACGAGCTTCAAGGTAGGTCTATTGTAACAGTTGCTAAGTGACCAGTACCTGCCACTCTGACTTGACAGGGATGTGTGGGTAGGACATAGCTAATGGCTGGTGCAGGAGCTGATTGCATCTCTGCATTGCAAAGAAAGCCAACCCCAAAGGAGATATGCAGCCAGTTAAAGCCTGCTTATTGTAGCTGTCTTTCTGGAGAAGAAAGTCAGTTACGGCGCTTACAATGAGAAGGGCAGATAAAAATCAAGAGTGAAATAAGACCTATTCTGATTGGTTGCTTTGTTGATTGATTGATTAATTAAATGGGACGTCTTGATTGAGAAATGATGGTTGGATGGAGTGGATGAGATCGTCAGGAAGACAGGGAATAAGAGGCAGTGAATGAATGGGAGTATAGAAGGAATACAAGGAAGAACGGGATACAAGGAGAGAAGGGATGGGGAAATGGAGGGGCTGGTGCTGGGGTGACACCTGGAAGCAAATTCTCTGTCATCAAACAGAGAACTGGTAGGGTCACATGCAGGAGAGCCCCTCCGCCAGCACAAACAAATGCCCCACTGCGGCATCCACCCGTGTGCCAGCCCTGTGTGAGGATTGCGGTGCCTACCACTGATGGAGGAGACGACTACGATGTTCCCCTTAGATTCCAGCAGGAGATCCATGGCAGAGATGGTCATCTGGGCATAGCTGAAGAAGTTCACCGTCATCGACTTGATCACAGGCTCAATTTCTTGTTTGAGGGGACCAAAGGAGGTTCCTCCAACGTGGTTCAGGACTAGTTGGTCGAGGCCTCCTGTGGGAGAGAAGGACAGAGAGCATTCAGGGCACAAGAGGCAAACCGGCCCTTTTCTGGTGTTGGCCTGCTGCCGTCCGCGGAGGGCGTCTTCCAGCATGGGCACGCAGAAGTCTGCCAAGGGGCTGGATCCTGACATGGAGGGAGCCCAGCGCAGGTGACGGTTGGCCAGCCAGGCCAGCACAGGGCAAGGCATTGAGAGATCTTGGGCCTCTGCAAGGCCAGGAGCAAAAATGGTTGATCCTCCAGGACAGGAATGAGCACCCCTCCCCCCCCCACCGCTGGCCATCCTTGCTTTTCCTGCTCACTTTATTGTGTCATTAAATTCAGCCCTCTGGAATGCAAGGAGGGCCTGATGGCCCAGTGGTCAGAATGCAGCATTGCAGGTACTCTGCCCGTTGCCTGGGGTTCGATCCTGACCGGCTCAATATATTGATTTAGCCTCCCATCCAGATTGTTGGGAGCAGATAATGAATGCTGAAGCACTGAACGCCCTAAAGGACTATGGGGCGGAGTATAAGTAAGTCCCGTTGCTATTCAGAAGGGGGTTGGATTAGAAGACCCCCAAGATTCCTTCCCACTTGTGGGTTATTCTGTTATTCACATTGCCCAATATCGGTGGCCAGCTCTGGATTCTAAGGGCCACGTGTGATGCAGAGCTCATGAAGGCCTTCTCACAAACACCCAAGAGACCAAACATGTCCTTATGTACAGCCCCAAAGTCCAGAAAAACTGTCTCCACAGGTGCACCATGAAGATTTGAATTGCTCGCTGGCTTTCGAAGAAGTTGCCTCCCCCACCCCAATTCTTCTTTGACGTTTAATGACCCCATAATCCCTTGCAGGATAGGGTCGGGGCAACTGGAGTGTTTATTGGCCAGATGCCTTTCCCGTTGCCAATGTGAAGTTTTATTCAGCAGATAAAATTCTCATTGTGCCCAGAGAGAGAAATACCTACCTCTACCTAGGATCGAACTCACAGACCTCCTGACTGTCAGGAGAGAGCTCCACTGTTCTGCCCCCTCCCCATTTGCTGCATGGATTCTCCCATTTCTGGAGGAGACATGGAAACATGACCTCTCTGGGTGCTCTTCTCCATGCAGGAAAGGAGGGAACAGCAAAGTCCTTGGGGGGAGACAACCTCTATAGAGAGGGATGAATGATGCTAGGTAGGGCGGGTGGCGGCGGCTGGGATAGGTAAGGGAAGCTGAATGCAGCCTTACCTGCATTCACACAGAGCATCCAATTCAGTATGCACTTACTTTCCCTACCGGTTCGCAAATGTGAGCATGCCCCTCGCTTCGCTTGCACGCATGTGTTTGGCCTTCCGTGCATGCGCTTTGATCGCACACGTGGCTTGCACCCATGCGCGCGGCTTGAAAACATGCCTAAGTAGGACAGCATAGAGCCAGGGCAAGCAAGAGGACCCACCCACGATTTCCACTATTGTTTTATCTGAACCGGCTGACTACCCCCTCTGATCCAATTCCTCGATCTGTCTCTCTGCCCCCCACCCCACCCAAGGAGTCACAAGGGTTGGTCCTCCTGGGTGAAATGGAGAAGGTCGTATTTACCCAACTTTTTCTTAGTTTCTTCCACCACCATCTGGGCATCGGTCAGGTTGCCCATGTCTGCAACCACATAGTGGGCAGAACTGGCGCCCAGGTCCTGGCACTTCTTCACCACCTGAAGAGGAAGGGAAAAAGAGGGGAAAGGGTTGGAAAAGACTCGCAAGAACCGGTGTTTGGTTGAAAAAGTCATAGTGGTGGTGGCCATGACCCTGCGCTGGAATCTCTGCCAATCTTAATATTGGGATGGAACGGGAATCGTTTTATTGGGGTTTTATGGAGAATGAATTAGAAAACAAGTGTCAGAAGTTTGCAAGGCCTATTGCATCCATGATACAATACGCTGAGATTATTGCATGCACAAAGATGAAGGAATAATGAAATGAGACAGGAAATATGACTTGTAGTATTGATGAGAAAACTTGTGGAAAAAATGAAACTGACTAGTTTGATCAAAGAAAGGCTTTTTTGAAAAACTGGAAACCTTACATCAGGGGTATCCAAACTTGGGAACTTTAAGACTTGTGGACTTCAACTCCCAGAATTCCCCAGCCAGCTATGCTATGCTGGGGAAGCTATGCTGGCTGGGGAATTCTGGGAGTTGAAGTCCACAAGTCTTAAAGTTCTCAAGTTTGGACACCCCTGCCTTACATGGACATTTGTTGAAAGACAAAGACAAAAATCGATGATTTATGGATTGGGGATTTAAAAAGTAAGTTAAACAGAAAGGTGAAAAAATTTAGATAATAATAATAAATATAATAAATATTTATTTCTTAGCCGCACCCTTAGATGGCAACTACTTGATAGAAAGGAGGGCAAGAATCATGATTCTATGTTTTCTTTTTAATTTAATTTTTTTTATTTTTTCCTCGCATACATTTTAAAAAATCTTTTAATTTTGCATGCTTTTATTGCGTTGAAAAATGCTATCAAAACATAAAATAGAAATAAAAGAATCTCTAGCAATCTTTAACAACAAAAGTCAAGATGCGTGGTAACAGTCTTTTTTTTAAAATCACCTTGGGGGGGGGGTCAAGAGCAGCTGATGGCAGCAGGATTAACTTTCATGCTTATTATAAGCCCCCACCCCATATGTGTGGCAAGCAGGAAGGGAGCTGCCCCAGCTCTAAAAAACAGGAGCTGGATTAGCACCCAGCACCCGTTTGAGACTGAAGCTGGCAAGGTCATGGCTATCCCAAAGGTGCTTTTTCAAGCGGCAACTGCAGTTTGTTTGTTTGTTTTTTCCTGGAAGACGTTTCGCTTCTCATCCAAGAAGCTTCTTCAGTTCTGACTGGATGGTGGGAATGGAATCCTCTCAGAGCTGAAGAAGCTTCTTGGAGGAGAAGCGAAACGTCTTCCAAGAAAAAAAAAACCCCAGAAACTCCAGTTGCCGCTTGAAAAAGCACCTTTGGGATACCGAGAGAATCTCTCGCCAGTTCCAAGCGTGGACAGGGGCCCTTTTTCTTTTTTCGCGTGGGAAAGCGGTCCAGTTCTTTGCTGAAGAGCGAGCGGGGCAGCGGCGCAGGGGCCGAGGGGAAGAGGAGGCTGCCAAGTTGCCAACCGTGCGGGGCTGGCGCTGTTCAGGCGATGTGGGTGTGTGTGTGTGTGTCCCTTCCTCCCTCCGCTTACCTTCCGCAGTTGCTCCTCCCTCCGGGCGGTCAGCACCAGGTGGGCGCCCATCCGTGCATACTCGTAGGCCATTTGCTCCCCGATGCCCGCACTGGAACCCGTCACCAACACGCGCATCCCACGCACCATCTCTGCGGGCAGAAGAGGAGACGGCCCCTGGATGTCGCTGCCAGGAAAACGAGGCTGGCCGGAGGTCTTTAGCTAAGGGAGGAGATCCACGGCCCCACGCGTGGGCCTCCCCTCCCTGCCTTGAGCAGCGGGGGTGGACTAGATGACCTCCGAGGTCGCTTCCAGCCCTCTTGTATTGTTCTGCGTTCCCTTCTGTGAATTTTCTCTGTTTTCCTTCAAGCTTCAGACTCTTATTGGAAGCAGTTTACATTTCCTCTTTTTATTCAAGTTTGTGTGTCGCCTAAAGGGACGCTTCTAATGGGTGCAGTTCTGAAAGCCCCTCCTTGGGCAGGAAAGTGAATAAAGGAGCAAATAAAGGTTCGGGGAGGGAGGGGTGACAGCATTATCCTCCCACCTTCCGTTGGACCCTCACTCGATTCCCCACCCAGAGCCCCATCGGGCCGCCTCTTCTGCCTCTCGGGGCAAATTCCAACGAAAGGCTTCGCTTCCAAGAGCCCCCCTCCCTTCCCTCCCCCCCCGTTCATCGGGGACATAGGTCATTCGGGACATGCCAGCGGTCTGCTGCCCCCCCCCACTTTGTCAACCCACTTCGAAGCGAGGCAGCCAAAGCCCAGCAGAGCATTCACCTCCGATGCTCCGCGGCTTGGCCAGAGAAGTAGGGAGGGGGGAGGCATTTTGGCATGGAGAAAAGTCACACACACCCCCGCCCCGAAGGAGAACAAACAGCCCTCCATTCAGCGGAGGGAGGGGGGATCCTCAGTTGCCAATAGGAGCAGGGCAGCCCCCCCCCCTTAACCTAATCACTTGTGGAACCAGCTGATGGCAGAGAAATTCCTTCTCGGTGGGTGGGATTTAATGGGGCTTTTCAGGTTTCGGTGGAGAAAGCAGATTGTCCGGTTCTCCCCACTTGATTCTTTCCTTCTTGGGCTAATTGCATCTTTTCTCAGCCCCAAATTCTACTCCCCCCCCCTCCCCACAAGCTCTCTCCCCAGATTCTGCGCTGCCTGAATCTCCCAACCCAGCCAAGTTTAAAGATCTATAGACTTCGGCCCCCAGGATTCCCCAGCACCAATTTCTGCAATTCGTTCCTGCAAAGGGGCGGGGGGGGGGGGGAGAATTTATCAACTTCAGAGGCTTTGACTTCAACTCCCAGAATTCCTCCTGGCCAGTGCATTGCCCAACTTCAACCTGGTTCTTTCTACACTCTCCTAGCTGCCACCTAAGTAGAATATGTCTGGCCACCAGCTACACTTACTATCAGGGATGCTCAGCCTCCCACCAGGTGGGTGAGAATTGCAGGTAAGGGATTGCAGAACTGCCAAGGTGCCCTGCAGCCACCTCAAACTCCATCAGTGCTGCTGCTTGGGGGTAGGTGGTGGATGGGGGCTCACTCGGGTGCCCTGGGGCTGGGCAGAGGTCTGCTCAACCTCAAGCCCCCAAAGCAGTCTCTTCTCTGAGGTGACCCGTCAAGGTATCTGGGATGGGTGTGGGATGAAAGCTGGCTGCCCAGCCCTGGGCAATAGATTCCATCTGTTGAAGGACACCACCATTTGCTAATGGATTCCTCCTGCTTTCACAACTGGTCTGTGTGAACAGAGAATCCAGTATGTGGCTCCATTTGCCACGAGAGCTCGGATGTAGCTGAAACGCAAAGCTGATACTTCCAGGATTTCTGACAGCCTTCCTGATCTCCATCCTGCCCTTTTCTACTTCCTGAAACCCACATCCCCTTCCCAATCTGGAGATTATCCGACATGCTGTTTCCCCTCGGGGGAAGATTTTCTGAACGACAAGGGCTCACGAAAGGGTGCAGAGAAAATCACAGAGAGAAAGAAAGTGATGTTTGCACGTCCTCATTTTCTTTAGTGTGGAGGTCAGCTTGCCTCTTTCACACCTTGCATGCAGGAGTTTCACCCACATTTCCCCCCCCCCTTCAGGGAAGCCCATTCTTTTCCCCGTTAAATGGAAAAAAAGAGTAATTAAAAAAGGGGGGAAAAGGCAGCAGCACAGCAATGGCCTGGCCTCCCCATGGGGGGTGGGCGGTTGGGAATCTACCCTCCTTACCTGCAGAGAAATTTTCCTGCGGGTAGTAATAGTAAGCGCCGAAGCCGATGAGCAGAGGGACGAGGATTTTGAGGAGCGCCATGGCCAGCGTCTGAGCTCTCTCATGAAGCTTCACGCACTTTTTCTTTGCAAGCGCATCGCCAGGTCCGGAAAGGCAGTTTTTCCAGCTCTGATGAAAGACAGGCGCCCAATCAGGGCAAGGCCCAAGGGGGTGGGGGAGCAATGCGTCATCTGCTGACTCGGGTTCTCTCCAGGACGGAGGGATTGACAGCCATCCAAGATAAATATCGCAGCGGTTTCAAAAGTTGCCTGGGAGGCTTTGGCCCGAGGGGGGTTTGGGCCACGGGTTTTGCATGACTGTGTGTGTAGAAAGCATCCCCAGCAATCCCGATGCCAGCCTTTCACAGGGTCCCCTGCCTGGTTCTTCTTCGGAGGGAGGGGGAGGTTTCTGGGCCTGGGTCTGTGGGCCAAATTGATTGGTTTGATTGGATAGAACTCCCAGAGCAGGGATATCCAAACTTGAGAACTTTAAGACTTGTGGACTTCAACTCCCAGAATTCCCCAGCCAGCCATAGCTGGCTGGGGAATTCTGGGAGTTGAAGTCCACAAGTCTTAAAAGTTCCCAAGTTTGGAACCTGTCCCAGAGGCTTTTCTAGAGTAATAAATGCTAAATTTCAATTTTGGACTTAACGGCCACAATGGAAACACAAGATGTCATGTTGCTAAGCGAGACAGTTGTTAAAGTGAGTTTTGCCTCATTTGGCGACCTCTCTTGCCATGTTATTAAGTGAATCCCTGCAGTTGTTAAGCTAGTAAACACTGAATCTGGCTTTTCCCTGGACTTTTGATTGTCAGAAAGTCACACGTGACCCCCCAGGGACACAGCAACCGTCATAAATGTGAATCAGCTGCCAAGTGTCTGAATTTTGACCATGTGACCCTGGGGATGGTGCCACAGTCATAAGTGAAAAACAGAGGTAAGTCACTTTTTTCACTGTCGTTACAACTTTGAAGTGTCACTAAATTAAGTATTGTACGTAATACTTGATCATACAGCATAAAAGGAAGCTTAGATGAGGAGGGAGAAGGAAAATGTGAGAATTGAGACTCCCTCACTCAATGCTTCATGCTGGGATGGAGTTCATATGATCGGGAGGATCAAGTGAGACCTGAAAGTGGGAAAGCCGGTCTTGTGGCAATCAGTTCCGCTGGCAAAAGGTTCAGGTTTTCCTGCTGCCTTGTGTGGAAGGCTTAAGTTTAAACAGACTTTGTTCCTTTCGTTTATTCTTGGATTCCTCTCCCACACCCTTCATCTGTGGTGAGGTAGAACCTCTGGTTTTATCTTTTATTAGCTGCAGTGGTGCAGTGGTTAGAGTGCAGTTACTGCAGGCTACCTCTGCTGACTGCCGGATGCCTGCAATTCGGCAGTTCGAATCCCACCAGGCTCAAGGTTGACTCAGCCTTTCCATCCTGCCGAGGTGGGTCAAATGAGGACCCAGATTGTTGGGGGCAATGGGCTGACCCTGTAAACCGCTTAGAGAGGGCTGGAAGTGACATAGGTCTAAAGGCTATTGCTATTGTTCCTTTTCCTTCCTTCCTTCACTCCTTCCTTCCATGGAGCACAGTGGTTAGAAGGTAGTATTGCAGGCAAATTCTGCCCACTGCCAGGAGTTCGATTCTGACCTTCTCATGGTTGACTCAGCCTTCCATCCTTCAAAGGATCAAGATTGTTGGGGGCAATAGGCTGACTCTGTAAACAGAATGGTCTGTAAAGCAGTGTATAAGTGCTACTGCTATTTCCTGCCTTCCTTCCCTCCCTCTCTCCCTCCATCTATCCATCCATCGTGCACAGTGGTTAGAATGCAGGTATTGCAAGCTACAGCCAGGAGTTCAATCCTGACCGGCTCAAGGTCGACTCAGCCTTCCATCCTTCCGAGGTAAGTAAAATGAGGACCCAGATTGTTGGGGGCAAGAGGCTGACTCTGTCAACCGCTTAGAAAGGGCGGTGAAGCAGTATATAAGTCTAAGTGCTATTGCTCTTCTTCTTTTTCCTTCCTTCCTTCCTTCCTTCCTTCCTTCCTTCCTTCCTTCCTTCCTTCCTTCCTTCCTTCCTTCCTTCCTTCCATGTTGCACAGTGGTTAGAATGCAGAATTGCAGGTGACTGCCCACTGCCAAGAGTTCAATTCTGACCGGCTCAAGGTTGAGTCAGCCTTCCATCCTTCCGAGGTCAGTAAAATGAGGACCCAGATTGTTGGGGGTTAAGAGGCTGACTCTGCAAACAATTTAGAGAGGGCTGTAAAGCATTGAAGTCTAAGGGCTATTGCTATCACTATCTTACACTCCTAGGAAGCCGGCCTAGAGTGGGGCCAAACTGAACCCAAGATCCAAGTCCAAACTCACCACCACCTCCCTGGAGAGGTGAATCTGAGCAGGCCAGGTGCTCCGATCAGTCCCTAGATCTGGGCTCCTCTCCTGGTTAGCGCTGCGCCCAAGGAAGGCCAATGCCACCCCTTATAACCAGCGTTGAGGCATCACACCCCTTTCGGTCCCTGGCAAGCCGGGGAGGCTGTTGGATGCAGAGCAGAAGCCACTGTGGGAAGAACAAGCCACGGACACGAAACTTTCCCCAGCTGCACAAAAGCCGAAAGGAAAAATAGAGATCAGGCCATGTGCAAATAGGAAGCACGGAAACGTGGAATGCTGTTTGACAGTAATCTGACAATCACGGATTGTAAAGTCTTTTGCAACGAAAGACCTGCTCACCCAGCAAGGCCCATCAGCCACTCCCTCCTTTCTCTTTTGGCCACCTTCTGCCTCTTCCTCCAAGCCTTCTCAAGCTGCATTGGTGCCTTAGGATTGCAAAAAGCAAGAAAAACTGAAGTCTGCTCTCCTCCTGGCTGCTCTAATTGTGTACAAACCCTCTTAGTGTGCAACCGTTCCAGTTTTTCTCTGTGTGTGCCCTGCTTGTGTATGTCCAAGGACCGGGGTGGGGTGGGGAGAGAAATTAGACCAAAGGTCCTGCCATAATCCAGCAGGGATTTATTCACCTTGTGCTACTTACACATTTGAATTACTTAAAAAGAGGAACGTCTCTCTGAGTCTCTGCTTGCTTTTAAAACAGACAAACCTACGAACTGCAATAAGGCAGCTTAGCATGGCGTGTTCACAGGTAGCCGAGCCCTGTGAGTTTTCTATGTTTCTGAGGAAGGAAGAGAAGATTTATCTGAAACAGGTGCTTTTATTTGCCCCCCCCCCAAAAAAAAAACACCAACAACAACAGTGGAGCTGATGCGCAGGAGAGGCACAGTTCAATATCATGGACATCTGAGGGCTGCAGAAGGCCCTTTGAGGGGTTGGTTTGAGGGGGCTAACGGGCCCACTTGAGTATATAATATCTTCAGTCCTAAAAAGGCAAAATGCCATTGAATCCTGGAGCTGAGAGCCTACACGGCTTGCTGGCTTAGTAGCCAAAGTGAGACAAGAAAAGATCTAGATCAGTCCTGCTTGGATTACTACAACCTTGATTTCACAGGCTGCTGGTCGGTTGGGAGCAAAGCTGGCTGGGGAATTCTGGGAGTTGAAGACCTCCAGTCTTAAAGTTGTTGAGGTAGGAGACCCCTGCTCTAAGGTCCCTTCCAGTCCTATCATTCTATGTTCTACAAAGTTATTTCTAGGCTGTGGATTACTCAGTCCTTCTGGCTATCTTTATAGCATTTAACTTAGCCCCCTGGACCTCAAACCAGCCCACTCCAACAGCTTCCCCGCCCTTACCCTTGAATCTTTACTTCTCTGGATGCCCACCAGGTCACTCAAAGGAGGATAGAAGGCAGCAAGGCCCCACAGTGGAAATTCAGCTTTAGAGAAGCCAAGGAATCGGCCCGCGTGGGGCCAATGTTAACAATGGCAATCGGCAGCTTCCTGTCCCGGGCCGCCAGGGCAAACTTGTAAGCTGAGAAGACCTGCCAGAAACAAAACAAACATTCATCAGATGAAGTGAAGCATATGGCTGACATGCTCTCCCTACCTAAGTGGGTGCCCTCTGGATGTGCTCACACACACGACACCAAGGCTCTCGGCCTGCACAACCTTGGGCCATTAGCGTCTAAGGATTAGGCGGTGTTTTCTCAACCTCGACAACTTTGCGTGGACTTCAAAAATACAATAATAGAATAGCAGCGTTGGAAGGGACCTTGGAGGCCTTCTAGTCCAACCCCCTGCCTAGGCAGGAAACCCTATACCGTTCCAGACAAATGGCTATCCAACATCTTCTTAAAGACTTCCAGTGTTGGGGCATTCACAACTTCTGGAGGCAACTTCTGTTCCACTGATTAATTGTTCTAACTGTAGGGAAATTTCTCCTCGGTTCTAAGTTGCTTCTCTCCTTGATTAGTTTCCACCCATTGCTTCTTGTCCTGCCCTCAGGTGCCTTGGAGAATAGCTTGACTCCCTCTTCTTTGTGACAACTCCTGAGATATTGGAACACTGCTATCATGTCTCCCCTGGTCCTTCTTTCTATTAAACTAGACATACCTAGTTCCTGCAACCGTTCTTCATATGTTTTAGTCTCCAGTCCCCTAATCCTCTTTGTTGCTCTTCTCTGCACTCTTTCTAGAGTCTCCACATCTTTTTTACATCGTGGCGACCAAAACTGGATGCCGTATTCCAAGTGTGGCCTTACCAAGGCCTTGTAAAGTGGTATTAACCCTTCACGTGATCTTGATTCTATCCCTCTGTTGATGCAGCCTAGGACTGTGTTGGCTTTTCTGGCAGCTGCTGCACACGGCTGGCTCCTATTTCAATGGTTGTCTACTAGGACTCCAAGATCCCTCTCACAGTTACTACGATTGAGCGAGGTACCACATATATTCTGTACCTGTGCAGACCTTGAAAAAAGTCTTCTGCAATCACGACCTAAGCCTAAGGCTGAAAAATCAGGCTCGTCAGATGCTCCATCTTTTCTATCCGGCTCTACGGAGTGGAGAGATGGTCTTGGACAGAAAGCCACTTGAAAAAACTAGAACCGGGATGGCGAACCTATGGCATGCGTGCCACAAGTGCCACGTGGAGTCATATTTGTCAGCACAGCAGCCCTCAGCTTCGGCGCATGCTGATTTTCGGCCTTCCGGAGGGTTGGGGGAGGCTGTTTTCGCCCTCCCCAGGCTTCAGGGAAGCCTCCGGAGCCTGAAGAGGGTGAAAGTTCTCCCCTCCCACATGTGGGGGAGGGGGGAATTGTGCACGTATGCACAAGGGGTCACACGCACATGTGCAGGTGGGTGGACACACAATTTTGGCACACCTTTAGAAAAAGGTTAGCCATCACTGGACTAGAAGCATTGTGAAAGAAATGTGGATTGACAGGCGGCTGTTAACGTATAAGGTGGGTTGACAAAATCAGAAATGAGGAGGGAATAAGCCGCCTGGGAAAGCCAAAGGAAATAATTAAAACCATTAAAAAGCGAACGTTAGAATATTTTGGGCATGGGATGCGACAAGAGGAAAAATACAGCATCCTTCCCTTAATCCTCCAGGGGAAGATTGAAGGCAAAGGAGGTCCAGGCAGAAGAAGAACTTCATGGCTTCAAAATCTAAGGGACCAGTTTGGACAAAACTCCGCGGCACTTTTTCATGCGGCTGTTGATCAAGATTGGATCGCCAAACTGATCACCAACATCCGAAGACGGACATGGCACAAGAAGGACTTCAACTCCCAGAATCCTCCAGCCAGGCATGCTGGCAGAGAGATTCTGGGAGTTGAGGTCCAAACACCTTAAAAGTTGCTGAGGTTGAGAAAACACTGAACATCGTTAAACAGGAGGACTTGGGGTGCGTGCGAGGGTGTGCAACTTGGAGACCTGGAAGATGGTGTCCCAAGTAAAGAAAATAGCTTACTTCTTCATTTGTAGAGCAATCTGCAGATGTTTTTATTGAGTAACGATAAAAGTTACTCAAGTAGGACCATGGAATTCCATCAAGGATTAGCCTGGACCCAGTTTCCTCGTAGCTTGTCACGCCCAGTGAGGAACTCTGACAGAAAAAAGGGACTGGGTCTCCCTCTCCCTTCTCCCCACGAGGTCTAATCTTGCCCAGGAGCCACTAAGAGCCAGCAAGGTCCGGGGTGGGTGGGGTTTAAGGATGTTATAGCAGGAAGGATGGGATTACAGAGACAGAAACTGTCACTAATGCACCAGGGTTAGGACAATTTGGGAAACATGTTAAGACATGTTATAATGCTCGGAACCGGGACTGTATTCCTGCGATGTTGCCTTAGCACCCTCAAAGCATCAGATTTCCAAGACAAAGCTCTAGATCAGGGGTCCCAAACTTGGCAACTTTAAGACTTATGGACTTCAACTCCCAGAATTCTACGCTGGCTGGAGAATTCTGGGAGTTGAAGTCCACAAGTCTTAAAGTTGCCAAGTTTGAAGACCTCTGCTCTAAATCAACGTCTCCATCAGCTAACCAGGGTGATACAGTCCAGATTTTGGGGAGCCCTCAGCAGCTTCCAAGGCCTTAGTGCAGAAAAACCAATTACTACCAACCTGCCTTCCATGGAGCACCTGAAGACTGCACGAGTCAAAAAGAGGGCTATGAAAATATCTACAGACCCCTCGCATCCTGGACATAAATTGTTTCAACTCCTACCCTCAAAATGACGCCATAGGGCACCGTACCCCAAGACAACCAGACACACCGACAGTTTTTTCCCCAAATGCCATCCCTCTGCTAAACAACTAATTCCCACAACACTGTCAAACTAAGACTGTATTACTATTATTTATGACTATAACCTTGTTGCTTGTATCTTTTATGATTTATATTGCTTTATTTAGTTTCCTAGTATGATTTGATTGCTTATTTAGTATCCTATGACTATCACTAAGTGTTGTATCTTATGATACTTGATAAATGTATTTTTAATGTACCTTGAGAGGTTATGCACCGAAGATGAATTCCTTGTGTGTCCAATTACACTTGGCTAATAAAGAATTCTATTCTAATTCTAATTCTATTCTATTCTCATTTCATTCTCTATAGTTATAGTTTATTTAATTTATAGACCGCCCCCTCTCCCCGTAGGGACTCGGGGCGGTGTACAGACCATTCATAATCAAAACAACAAAAAATAACATAAGACATAGAACAAAAACAACTCACACACACTGTCTGTATATAAAATCCCAAAACCAATTTAAATATTAAGAACAATTTTAAAACCCGTTAAAACCCCAATATAAAATTTAAAAAGCCATCCAGGAAGGTTTGTTCTATTCTATTCTGATTTCATTCTCTGTTCTATCCTATCCTATCCTATCCCATTCCATATTCTATTCTATTCTATTCTATTCTATTCTATTCTATTCTATTCTATTCTATGCTATTTCTATTTCTATTATTTCTATTCCTACTCTACTCTACTCTCCGACAGATCATTCATACCCAGAAGGTATGGATGATCCTCGGAGAAGGCTGAGGCAGCCTGCAGGCTTGAGACCCCCCTTGCTGGGTACCTCAGAGGCAGATTCATACACATACCTGCAAGGAAGAACCGGCCACGAGGATCGCATCGGACTCCTCGAGGCGCTGGTACACAAAGTCCACTTTCTCCTTCCTCACGTTGTCCCCAAAGAAAACCACATCTGGCTTGAGGACCCCGCCACATTTGCTGCATGATGGGACATGGAAATGGCAGACCTGCTCTTCTGGCAAAAAGACATCTCCATCAGGGGCCACGCCATGAGACTCAGCAGTCCACGTGGGGTTTAAGGCCTCAAAATGTTCCTGGAGATGCTCGCGGGAGACCTGGGCCCCACAGCTGAGGCACACGACCCTGTGGAGAAAGAGGCTTTCAGGACCCACTGGAGAGATGGATTTCTAAGCTCGGGGAGAAGGAAGGGACCATCCCACGATTCCTAGTAGTTAAATCCCATCCCACCTCCATTAGAGAATAAGAAAATAAAATAAGAAAATAGAAAAGTAGTTGAGGTCAATGCTTCAGGTTTTAGATTAGATTAACAGAGTTGGAAGGGACCTTGGAGGTCATCAAGTCCAACCCCCCAGCCAAACAGGAGACCCTACCCCATTTCTGACAGATGACAGTCCAGTCTCTTCTTGAAAGCTTCCAGGGATGAAGCTCCCACAACTTCTGAAGACAACTTCTGTTCCATGGGTTGGATGTTCTCATTGTCAGAAAATTTCTCCTTCTTTCTAGTTCAGTTTCCATTCATTATTCCTTGTCTGGCCTTCTGGTGCTTTGGAGAATAGCTTGACCCCCTCCTCTCTGTGACAGCCCCTCAAATATTGAAACACTGCTCTCATGTCTCCCCTGGTCCTTTTCTTCAGTAGACTAGCCATGTCCGGTTCCTGCAACCATTCATCCTATGTTTGAGCCTCCAGTCCCCTCATCATCCTGGTTGCTCTTCTCTGCACTCTTTCTAGAGACAGCCATCATCCCTGGCTGGCAACCATGGAAGCCCCTCTCTGCTGTGTCTGGAGGAGAGAAGATCTAAGCTCTCTAGCCCCCCCAGCCCAGTTGCAGATTTATCCCTTGCCTACTGCTGGCCCCACAGCCTCTCCCACAAACCCTGAAGCCCGTTTTCCTCCTGGCCTTTGCCGCTTCTTGACTTTGGTGTCTTTTCCGTTATGAGAGTCACAGCCAAAATCCACTCTGTTGAACTCAGGGGAGGACAGTCCAGAGCAAAGGGACATATACAAATCATAAATGAACGGCTTCTACTCCTACGGCCTCGGCACATACAGATTAACAGAGTTGGAAAGGACCTGGTAGGTCATCTAGTCCAACCCCCTGCCCAAGCAAGTGGTGACGATGGCTGCCAAACGGTTATGCCGTTTTCCCACATTACAAGCAGCGCAAAGCATTCTTCTCTGCTTCCTCTTTTTCTAATATTGATAATATTATTCCCAATAGAGTTAAAAGCTCTGCCACCTATGAGCAGAATTAAATTCTCCTTTTGTTTGATTAGTTTTGTATTGCATCACCAAAAAAAAAAAAAGCTCCCTTTTTCTCTTTGGCAAAGGAACCTGTGGGGTGAGCAGAATCCGCCTGCTCAGGCTGGCAAGACGACGCTTGTTCCTCGCAGACCTGCACACTCCACGGATATTATAATAAATTGCTAGTGGTTGCAGCTACATATGGGAGAAGGATCATGTCCTCCATGACCCAGGAAGGCAGCAGGGAGCTCCAACCTCCAGCAGAAAGAATTGGCAGGGGGCTCACACCTGCTTCTTCTGGCCTATGGCAGGCAGGAATGCTGAAGAGATGATCCTGGGCACTCACAACCCACCAAAGGTCCACCACGCTCATCCTAAATGTTGCCACATTTCTTAAGAATTCTTATCACATATATAAAATGCAAAGAAGAAAATAGGAAATTAAGGGAGGGAAAGGGAAGGGGGGGGGGAAAGGGGTGTGAAATTCAAGGGGAAGAGAAAAAGAAAAGAAAAGGGGGCACTGATTTCCAACACAGTACAAGATAAACACACTTTTGGCTTTTACACATTAATATATAACTAGCCATTCCTATAACACCAAATCTTTCTAATCAACAAAACCACGATCAAAGTTTCATTTTTTTCTTCCTAAGTACAAATTCCAGGAGTGATATCCAAATAAAGAACATATTTTCCTCTTTAAATAACCAAATTAACCATTCCTGCTTTATTTTCCCTGCTATGGAAAAAGTATGTATTTCCATTTGCACCTAGTAATCTTTCTGAGTTGCCAACATTTTTATTTACAAACTTTATTGTATTCTTTCAAATTCTTTGGCCTTACTGAAAGAAAGAGGAAAAAAAGGGGGTGGAAGCCCCTTCTTTTCTTTCTCATCCTCCTCTTTCCTTCAAAGTACTAAACTTTTTAAAAACTCACAAAAAGTGAGTTAAAAAAAATCAAAACTTTCCAATACACCTCATTCTTTGACTTCTTAACAGATAGGCTTTAAGCTTCAATATTGCATGTAGCTCCCTCCCTCCAAACTACCCTTATAGTCATATTTTTTTATAAAACAAAAAATAAATAAAATGCAAATGCCGCCCCATTTCAAGTGGGGCCATTCAGAGGCTGCTGTGACTTTCAGCCCAAGTGAAGCCATGCCCCCACCCCACCCCAACTTCCACCTGCACTTAAACCCAGAGCCCCAGGGGGCCAGGCCAGTGCTGGGGCATGAAATGCAGGCAGCAGATGTGCTGGGCACTTGCAACCCCCTTCCCCCTCCCCACCTGTGTGTGCAGCCATGCAGCTCAGTCATACGCCGACTCCCAGCCTTGGCATGGAGGGCATCCACATTTTGGGTCACCAGCCAGTGCAGCTTCCCCTGCTTTTCCCAGCTGCTCAGAGCCTGATGTGCCATGTTGGGCTGGTGGGAGGAAAACTGGGGCCACCCCACAAAGTTCCTGGCCCAATACTTCTGCCGGGCTGCGGCGTTGCGGAGAAACTCGACATGCTGAACAGGCCGCCGGTCAGACCGGGCGTAGAGGCCCACGCCTTCGGAACGGTAATCCGGGATGCCAGATTCGGTGGAGATTCCTGCTCCAGTCAAGACAAAGAGCCTCTGGCTGCGTAGAACGAACGCCTGGAGTTTCTCTATTGCTGCAGCATCCGGAGGGGGGCTGGCTGGAATGAATGCCAGGGAGGGGGCAGCCTGGGCCACGGAGGCATGGGAGGCCCAACGGTGGAGTCCTGGAACCAGCCATTCTCCCCAGCTTTTCAGGACAGGAAGAAACTTCATCTACAGGAAGAAGAGGGAAAAACCAGGTTTCAAGGAGACACTAACTAAAGAGAGACCCTGGAATTAAGGAGAAACCTCTTAACAGTGAGGACAATTAACCAGTGGAACAGTTTGCCACCAGAAATCATGGGTGCTCCATCACTGGAGGTGTTTAAGAAGAGTTTGGACCCAGTGATGGCTAACATCTTTGTTGCCATGTGCCAAAAGCGCATGAGTGCAGGTGCACCCATAATGAAATGTGTGCAGGACCTGTGCGTACCCCACCCCCTCCACATGCGCTCCGCCCCCATGCTCTCCCTGCACATGTGCGTGCGACCCCCATGCATGTCTGCACATCTCCTGCATGTGACCTGCGCATGAGTGGCAAGAGACCCAAACACCAATTAGCCGGCGGGAAGCAAGCACATAGGTGTGGTGGAGCTGAGCTGGGGCGACGACTTGCGTGCCCGCAGAGAGGGCTCTGGGTGCCACCTGTGGCATGCGCGCTACAGGTTCGCCATCACGGGTCTAGACCATGTCCCCAAACGTTGCCACTTTAAGACTTGTGGACTTCAACTCCCAGCATTCTCCAGCCAGCATAGTTTACTCTCTTGTAATCCCTTCCTCTGCAATCTCTCCACTTAGATCAGAGGTCATCAAACGTTGCCTGGAGAATGCTGGGAGTTGAAGTCCACAAGTCTTAAAGTGGCCGAGTTTGATGACCTCTGATCTAAGTGGAGAGATTGCAGAGGAAGGGATTACAAGAGAGTAAACTATGCTGGCTGGAGAATGCTGGGAGTTGAAGTCCACAAGTCTTAAAGTGGCCGAGTTTGAAGACTTCTGGTCTACACAAGTCACTTATCTGAGATTGTATAGGCTCTCCTGCTTGAGCAGGGGGCTGGACTAGAAGACCTCCACGGTCCCTTCTGGCTCTATTCTATTCTGAAATAAGTCCAGAACTCCCTGTAATCCTGGCCTGGCTGCTGGCTCATCCCTGGCAGGACTCAGAAAGGAGCCAGCTGGGGGGGAAGGTCGCGCTGGCCAGGACAAGAGGCTTCCTCAGCCATTCCCGGGTTTCTGCTGCGATTTTGCAAAGCGAGCCCACCGCCGCTTGGGGAAAGCCGTGCAATGCGCCCCAACCCTTCTGCCCCACTATGACACCCGCTACCCCCGGGGCGCGTGCACGGGCTGCGCGCGACGCCCTCGGGAGCGGGGGTGGGTGGCAGGCGCGCGCATACTCCGGCAGGCGCTGCGCGACCCCGCTGGCGGGTTTGGCCCGTTCAGACGACCCACCTCCAACCCCAAAACCCCAATCCGGGCACGCTCACCTCTCACCTCTCCTCCCTTGCCGGGCGCGCGAGCGGCGGCCGCGAGAAGGAGGGCAGCCCTCCGGGATGGGGGTGGGGGAAAGCTCGGCCCGGAAAAACTACAGCTCCCACAATCCACCGCGGGAGAGCAGCAATCCCCCCTCCCTTATACACACGCGCGCGCACACACACACACACCCGGCGTGCCAGCCTGGGCGCTGCGGGCGCTTTGTGAGCTCAGGACGGGCCGGGCGAGGAAGGAGGCTGCCCCGCTCGGTCAGCTGAGCCAGGCGGCGGGGCTCAAGGGCCAGATCGGTTCCGGGAGCGTAGCGAAGGGGGCACCCCGAGGTCATCCGTTCAAGCCCTGCCCGCCCGAGCGGGACATTTAGGAAAAGCAGTTGCGGTGAAGCCGCGGGACTGTCTGCCAGCCGGTGCGGGGCGGCGATCTCCCAGTTGGAAGGAATCCCTTTCAGCTCGGCTCCGGGGCAATCCTGGGGTCCTCCCGAGGCCAGGCTCCCCCCCTTCCCTCCCCTGGTCTCTGGGAGGTTGGGCAGCATCTACAGGGCCAATGGGAGGGGGGCGTTTGCTCCCGAGGAGGCTCCGAGCAGGAACAGGCTTGGAAGGGACCTTGGAGGTCATCTAGCCCAACCCCCTGCTCACGCAGGAGACCTGTATTAGGGATTCGAACCGCTGAATTGCCGACTTTTCTGAGCTCGGTGTTTTAGCCACTGAGCCATCTAAAAGGGCCAGTTTTCCGCCTCCCCGCCCCACCTCTTTTCAGGGTTTTTGTCACATTTCTGAGAATTCTGACCATAGTTTATTCTCCTGCTGGATCTTCCTGGGGGGGGAGGGGGGAGGCAGTGAGGATGGCATCTCCCAGGGCTTCAAGATCTGTTGCAACCCAGGAGGGTGGGCAATAGGCAAGCTAGCTCCCCCCCCCCCTTCCCAGTTGCCGGTACTTCCATTGCCTGAGCTCTGGAAACCAGCATTGACCGCCTGGTGCGTTGTCCTACAATTCCCATTATCCTGAGCCAGTATTGGGCCTGTTGGTCTAGGAAATGGAGCTGCCTTAATACTAGATCAGTCAAGCTTAGCTTGAATCAGAATGGGAAGGGATCGTGGAGGTCATTTAGCCCAACCCACTGCCCAGTGCAGGAATCCAAATTCAAAGTGCCACTGACAGATGGCTCTCAGCAAGGTACCCCAGAAAGAATTTGGGGAAGGGGGGCCATCCTTTCCCTGGGTCAGTGGGCTTTGTGAGTAAATTGGGTGACTTTTCCTGACTCTGAACTAAGTTTTTTCTTCTGTTGTTTGAAGGCACGTTCCCATTTTCTGGGATCAGAAAACAGGTCTAGTTAAAAAGATTTATTTGTTTATTTATTTAGTGCGGAGGGCCCTCATACCGCCCCCCCCCCAGAGGCAGCCCGCTCTAGATGGGGCTTCTCCCCACCCCCCACCCCCTGGATTTTTTTCTGAGCCTTTCAAAGTGACTCACAACGGAGCCTGAATAATACAGAAGGTAGGAGGACTATTGTAAATCGTTGCTTGTTAAATAAACCACAATGATTCAGAGAGGAATAAACCTGGTCCTGGTAGGATAAACTCCTATGTGCAAATGGCAGCAAAATTTGTATCCAGGTTTTAGCAATGCTAATCTGTGTGGTCTCCAAGAACTTGAGGGGGCGAATTTAATCCTCCCTGGCATTATGCCCCCCACCCCAAGCAAAGCGAACTGCGATCCAGGACCTCCCCCTCCCTCCCTCCCCCAGGAATCCAAACTCGCCTACAATATTCACATTTGTATTCTAGGAAAGTTGAGCAATTGTGATCCTTGCCTGCCTGTCTGCCTTGAGGGTGCCCTATCCAGGTGGCAATAACCAGGGATTCAGGAGCTGCCCGGAGACAACCTGGGAAGCTCCAGTGCGAGGAATGAAGGTTTGCTGTACACACAAACACACACACACACACCGAAAAGTTGAAAAGCCCTGAAAGTTAGGAATGGGGCGGTTGGGGGGGGGGAGCAGAGAGGAGGGGGCGATCCGGCTAAGCGCAGCTCTTCGTTCCTCCTTGCGAGTCTCCCGCGGCCGCCTCTGCCTGGCAACGAGCTCAGCTCTCGCCTTGCCTTTCTCCCGGCCCCTGAAAGCCCCCCGGGCTTAGATTCCCATTTTGGGGGTGCATTGAATGCGGAGCGGGCAGATCCTGCAGTCAGTCACCTGCGCTGGGCGAGGGAGGGGGGGGGGGAGAAGCACAGCAGCCCCCAGCCGCCTTCGGACTCGGGACTCCAAGCGGCGGCAGCAGGTCAAGAAGCCCAAAGGCGGAATTTATTGCCAGTGGGCCGGGCGGGGGGGCTGCTTTTGCGCCACGCAGAATTCGGGGTGGGAGAAGGGCCCCCACGGGCTCCACGCGGGGCTTGGCTTGTACGTGCAAAGCGGCCGGGCATAGCGCAGAAACCAACCCAGGGGCGCCCCCCCCAAGCAGGAGGCAGGGGGCCAGTGCGGACCCCCGATCCGGTCCCAGCGGCCGTCCGTTGCGGAGGAGCGCGGGGCGGGGGCGGGGGCGGCGCCAGGCAGGTGCGCTGGGAAGTGGCCGGCCGGCAAGGCAGAAGCCGCGGAGTCGCCGAGCCCGAAGTTTGGGGGCTGCTGGGCAGCCCGGAGCGGGGAGGGGCGGGGGCACCGGAAGGAGGCCCTGAGCCGCTGCCCAAGAAGCCTTCCCGGACCCCGCCGGGCAGCCGCTCCGGAGCTGCGGCTCTTCCTCTGGCCCGGTAAGAAACGGGAAGGAGGGTGGGGTGGGGTGGGGGTCGCCTGGTCCTCGGCGTTTCCTCCAGCTCGCCCGGTGCAATTGCAGCCCTGCGGGGCAGAGCCGCTGCTGGCATCTGCGGAGGGATCCGGAGAAGCTGGGCCAGCGCTGCAGATGCTCCCCGGGGCTGCAGTGGCCCCCCCCCATCCTGCCAGCCGCTCTGCCCAAGAGTTGCGGTCCCCGCGAAGCCCCCTCTACTCTTCTGCCTACCCCCCACCCCGCTCCCCTCGGCTCTTTCGGTGCGGCTTGGCTGGGGGGGGGAATGACTGAACAGCGCTCCCCTTCGAGGAAGTGACTGCGGGGGGGGGGGGCAAATGGTTTTTCAAATGTCCCCCCTTCTCCTGGCCCGTCCTGATTATTGCGAGCGCGTCCTGCGGGCAGCCCTAGAACCGGGCGCTCCTGTTAAGGGCCACCCGGTGCCCACCTGGGCATCTCAGTCCCACGCGCGTGCCTGGCAGCCTGGAAGCCCCTTCTTGTGCCAGCGCAGGAGAAAGGCGGAATTTCTGGCTCATTAAAAACGGGGCAATCCTTTCCTCGCCTCGCCCCGTTGGAGAAATGAGGCAACCCTTGGAGAGAGAAAAAATTGGGGGGGAAGCAGTTCGGGCCGCCGCCTGCCACCACCAGCAGCAGGCACTTAGGAAAGCCTCTTCTGGTCCTATCAAAAGTTATCAAAATAGAAATATATTGTATGTGCAGCCTGTTTACAGATCCTGGGAATTCTGTCGGGTGATCCCTGGGCTTTCCAGGAGGAAAATAGTTTTAAACGTTGAGCTGTGGTTTTCTTCTGGGGTCCTCTAAAAGAGCAATGGGGGTTTCCATTCCTTTCCAGCTATTGTACCCATGGACAATCAGGTGTGCATAATTTTCAGGTCCAAGGGAGGGAGGGGGCAGGTGCAGCGCTCCCCATCTCCCAAGATTGCCATTTTGGAAGTTTTTTTTTTTAAAAAAACCCCTGAGGTCTGGTAGCATCTTTCCAGATTTAAAAGTTTCTCTAATTAAATCCATTTTAAATGCTTCCTATTTTTGCCTACTAAAACAATCTTTGGAAGGAGAAAATGGCAAACAGCAGTGATGCTATTAACTGTGCTTATTTTAATTGAAGCAAGATGAGATGTCGATGAAATAAAAGTAAATGAAACCAAAGTCACCATCGCAATCCTGCAAATAAACCCTTCACTATTTTTTTCCATCCTGCATCCCACTCCAGACGTTTTTGCGTGATGTTGAATGAAACTTGGAGGTACTTAGAGCAGGGGTCACCAACCTTTTGGACCTCAGGGAACCACTAAATTCATAATTTTAAATCCCAGGGACCACTAACATGATTTTTTTAAAAAAAAGATAAATAGTATTTAGTGCAAAATAAAAATTGCAAATAATTTTTCTGTGGACCACCAACATTTTCTCATGGACCACCAACTGCTGGTGACCACTGACTCAGAGGTTGCCCTACAGTTTTGTACTGGAGAAAGGGGATATTCCTTTTCTTCTTTTTCTCTTTTTCTCTTTTTAATGTCTTAACTGAAAAGCCCATCTCCTCCCGTCCCTCCCCCTCCACCCCAGGTTGAGGCTGAAAATCCCAGGGGTCCAAAGAGGGGCTCTGTGACCCTCAGCCCCTCCCCCTTCCTTGACCCATACCCCTTGCTAGCAGGTGAGACGGGAGGGGAGGAAGAGGACTGTGGGAAAGCAGGTTTGCACCTGCAGAAGAAATGGAAAGGGAGCGGAAGATCAGGATACTGGAAAAGTTGCTTGACAAGGGAATTCTTCCAACTGCAATGGATACTTTCTTATGGCATACCTTCTTTCCAGAACCATTCATATAACTCACTGGATTAGATAAAAATCATGGTTCTGTGCATATATATATATATATATAAAGAGCCCACAGCTTGAAGATGGCAGGTGTGATCCTGCCGAAACGTTGCAAAGACAATCTCAATCTTAGTCTTCCTTTATTTATTTATCAGTACAAATACAAATATATATATTTGGTAAAAGTTTTTTCTTTTTTCTTTTTAAAACAAACATTTCATCATTCATTAATCAGTGTGTTGTCTGAGTACAAACTTTTTTGTGTCATAATAGTTAAAGCTTAACCACCAAATTCTTTATTTATATCTATTCTTATTTTAACATTACAACTTAACGTATCTCCTGTTATAATACTTAACTTCCTAAATTATTTAATTTTATACTTCTTATCCATATACACCCCCCCTATATTATAATAATCAGATTCTTCCTTTAATTGCTAGTGTTAATCATCTCATTTCTGCACAATCTAATATTTTCTTTAATCACATTTTCATCTTTAGAGATTTCTTCGACTTTCCAATTTTGGGCAAATAAAAGTGCGTTTTCCCCCCACTGCATTTGTGAGGATCTCAGTATACGGGGTGAAACTGGCAATCTTTTTCCAAGCATTGTAGAGCTTATTGATTGAAGCAAGCTTGCCCCTCCCTGGCTATTTCAGGTTTCGTATGTTGTGCAAAGGTGTCATCAGGGCATAGTGAATAAAAAGCCTTCTTTCCCATTCAATTTCTAAACAACCTCGCTTAAATGCAGCCAAGGCTGAATGTATTTTTTCATCTCTTCTACGGCAGTGGGAAATAGGGCCGCTCAAACAAGCCTCGTGCATATTTTGAAGCGGTTTCTTATATAATGTTTGTGCTGCAACACATCTGCACATTTTAGCTCCACCGGTCTCCCCCTGCGCAGATACAGAACTGGCTGTTCCACCTTTCAAAGTCTTTGCAATGCCTCAGCATGCATTTGCTTTGTAAATTCATTTTCGTTCAGTGGAGAGGCATTAACATACCGACTTCCAGACATCTTACCAGGCGGTTGAAGTGGCACATTTTCACAGTTGACGGGGGCTGGGATCCGATGTAGAGGAAGCCCGGATCATGCACATTTTGAATACATTGAAATGATGTGGCAGATTTGTGCCCTTCCAGAGCTGGTTGTGCGCTGGCCCAGAGAAGCTCAGCTGATGGAAACTCATTTCCCAGAGAGCAGCGGGCAACGTGGCTGATGCCCCTTCCTAGGGGGGCTCCTGGCCTGCCCTCTTAAAAGCAGCCCACCTTCTGACAATATGGAGCTCAGCAGGGGGCAGGTTCTCCCTGGCCTTTTTGGGGCTCCCTTCTATCACATCACCCCCTCCCACAAGATTAAAAAGGCCCCACTCTCACTCTCTTCCAGAGGGCGCTGAAACCTCTTCTGCCAGGAGACTTATGGAACCCACAGTGGGATGGAGCCCATTCAACGGCTCGTGTGATCTGCTGTCGCCGTGGTGGGGGGTGATTTTAGTATATTAATTTATTAGTTTTATTGTTTTTATATGGGATTTTACATTCTGTAAGGTGCCTGGAATTGCCAGATGCAGATAGGCAGCAGTATAAATAAAATAAAAAATAAAGTAAAGTTTAAAAAGTAAAATAAAGTAAAATAAAATAAAATATAAAATAAAACAAAAAATAAAATAATAAAATAAAATATTAAATATAAAATAAAATAATAAAAGTAAAATAAAGTAAAATAATAAAATAAAATAAAAAATAAAGTAAAGTAAAAAAGTAAAATAAAGTAAAATAATAAAATAAAATAATAATAAAATAATAAAATAAAATAATAAAATAAAATAATAATAAAATAATAATAAAATAATAATAAAATAAAATAATAAAATAAAATAATAAAATAATAAAATAAAATAATAATAAAATAAAATAATAAAATAAAATAATAAAATAAAATAATATAATAAAATAATAAAATAAAATAATAAAATAAAATAAAATAAAATAAAATAATAAATCAAGCAAGCAAGTAGGGTTGGGTCTGCTAAAGATGGGATGGGAGACCAACCGGCAACACTCAGTGAAGGGCAGAAAGAAATGCTAGAAGAAAACGGGGCAAATCCTTTTGTATTCCTAATCAAGAATACCATCTGGACGTATCTCTGAAGCAGGCCACAGGGTAGCAAGAGAGCCAGGCTGATGAAAGGAGCGTGAAGCGTTCCCCTTCTTTTTTATGTGCGCGCAATGTCACCCACACTCTCCAAGGGGCAGGGATGCGGTGGGATGCTCAGATGCTGCTTCCCACATCCAGAGGGAAGCTTTGCTCTTGACTTGTGGGCAGCTGGTTGTCGTGGAGTCCCTACAAAGGACCCTCTTCCCCCCCCCCCGCCTCTGGACTGTGGAAAAGGCCAAAGTCCCAGGCATCATCTCAAGGGGGGGGTGGGCAGTGGGGAAGGAGGAAGCCTGCAGGAGGAGCCTCCCTATGTATTCTCGGCCCTTTGAAGCACCTGGAAGAGCAAAGAGCATTGAATTATTGAATGGCTTTTGGCACAGCAGTTCTTCTCCGGAGGCCGGGGGGCTTCTGGGAATGATGGACGCAGGCCGGATGGCAAAACACCCCAAGAGTCTGGGCGGCAACGATTCGTGTGACGATGCATAAGATTGAAGTGTCTATGGCAGGGATGGGGAACCTTTTCGGCACCGAGTGCCCAAACCGGAACCCGGGTGCATGTCTGTGCATGTATGCGCACTGGAGCCCTGGAGCCCCAGAAACCCAAAGATCAGCTGGCCAGGGTGCACAGGCCTGTTTTGGGGCTGTTTTTGGCCATTTTCCAGTGCTCTGGCGCCTGCAAAGACTAGCTGGCATGCCGGAAACCAGAAGAGCAGCTGGCAATGGCACGCATGCCCACAGAGAGGGCTCAGTGTGCCACCTCTAGCACGCATGCCATAGGTTCACCATCACAGGTCAATGAAGATTGTCCGTCTTCCAGGTCCTGGTTGTCCCGAAGGTGCTTTTTTTTCAAGAGGCAACTGGACTTTCCGGTTTTTCTTTGAAGACGTTTCGCTTCTCATCCAAGAAGCTTCTTCAGCTCTGACTTCAGCTCTGACTCTCCCCACCCTCCAGTCAGAGCTGAAGAAGCTTCTTGGATGAGAAGCGAAACGTCTTCAAAGAAAAACCAGAAAGTCCAGTTGCCTCTTGAAAAAGCACCTTCGGGAGAAGAAGGGGAGGGAAGGAAGGGCAGGGGGCACCAGACCCCAAGAAGTCTTCGGAAAGCCTTTTGGCTGCCTTGCGAAGGACCCAGGAATAGATTCCCACCCACAGGGGCCACACTTGGAAAGGCTCTGCCTGGTGGGAGCAGTGTGGTCCCTGGGGTACTGGAGCCCCTGGACTCTTCAAGAAGGCATTTTGAGGAGGGGTCGCTACCAAGGAGGGGAGAGAGGCAGCAGTGCACAGGGAAACATCTGGATGGAGGAGGCCAGGGATGGGCTCTGGCTGGGGAGTCTGTTTTGCTGCAATTCTGGAGAGGGGATATTCTCAGGGCAGCTAAATGATCTCTGGGTTCCCGCCTCCCTGAAGCCAGCTGAGCAGCCGCTGCTATAGAAGTTTATGAAACATCCATGGGGGTCCCTGACTGCTTGCTGTAGGCACAGGCATCTGGGCAAGAGGAGCCCTTGGTTGCTCACCCACCCACCCACCACCCACCCACCCACCACCCACCCACTCCGGTCACTGGGGATGGTGGGATTTTGAACCCAACATTATATCTGGAGGGTAACAGCTGTGAAAAGGACAGTTTACTTTGTATTGACTGTAGTTTGTGCCTTTGGTGGTAATCTGAATTTTGGTATTTGGAGAGAAAAACATTATCACCTCCATCTTTATAAGTCTTTGTCATGGTTTCCTTCCTTCCCTTCCCTTCCTCCTTCTCTCCTTCCTCCCCCTCCCCCTCCCTCCCCCTTCCCTTCTCTTCTATTATTTCCTCCTTCTCCCTCCATCCCTCTATCCCTCTCCCTCCCGCCCTCCCCTTCTCTTTCTTCCCTCCTTCCTCCTCTTCCTCTCCTCCCTCCCTCTCCCCTCCATCCCTCCCTCTCCTTCCTTACTCCCCCTCCCTCTCTCTCCTCAGCTGAGAAATCTCTTTCTCAGCCCTTGAGGAATTAATCAGCATTTTATTGATGCACCTTTGAAATCTTCATTGCGCCTCTTGCTTAATGATTAATCTGGGACGGCTGTCAGTCTTCCCCTCGGAAAGAGCCCATTCAGGAGTTCCCCTGCCAGGCTTCCCGTTCAGCAGATTTAATCTGGAGACCGATTTGCTGAAGCAGCAGCAGCAGCAGCGGAAGGCAGGATTGGGCTGGAGGGCAAGGGTTGCTCCCTGCCCCTTCTGGTAGCTGGTCTTCTTGAGTCTGCGGAGGGAGGGGGGCTGGAATCGGTGGCTCTTCCTTCTCTCCTCACCTGAAGGGGCAGCTGGGCAGGAGAACCTCTTGAGAGAACCTCTGATGGGCCTGAGCTTGTCTTCTTCCGTTCTTTTACTTCAGTTTCCCCAACCCTCCCCCAAAACGTTTTTCCAGCTAATTTAATAATTAATAATTTGAATAATTTGGCTGAACTTTCCCTCCCCGTCTTTGTGGCTTCATCCGATGGCCAGGATACAACTATCTTGTCTTCATTTGGGTCCTCAGTGTCACGGAGGACCTATTTCCCAGGGCTGGATCTAGTTTTGGGCTGGTCAATGCCTCCCCTCCTGATCTTGGCTGGGACCCCCCATTGCTGGCCCTCCCCAGCCTGAGAGGAAACTCTCTCTGAGCTGACCACCAACAGAAACATCAACTCACTTCCAGACAATACACACAGATTAGTGGCTTGTCGTGTTGCAGGATACTGGCCTATTGAGTTGAATGCAACCAGTTCTGGCTAAAGAAACAGTGTTTTGCCTGATCAACCAATTTGAGCTTTGATCTCTTCCAGCCTGGACTTGTTCTTCATGGGGTTTGTCGGGAAAAGTCAGGGAAGGCTTCACAATTTTATTCAGAAGCCTTTGAGGTGCCTTTCCCAAGCCAGGAAGCTGCCTTAATCCAGGAAATTCCTCTTAGCAACTGGAAGAGACGCGTAGCGGTTAGAATTGGGGTCCAGCAAGGATTAGAAGTTCATTGAGTTGGAACTCATCCCAAACTCTTTTTCATGACCCTGGAACACAAGTGGCCTTCCAGAATTTGTGCCGAACATTTGGAGGTCAAAACTGGATTTTCCTGAGGATCTCTAGGGAAAGGAGCCATGCACCAACTGTTCTTCCAGGACAAGCTTTTCCCCCAGAGGGGGCACCTACTCCACTTCCTCTTCCCAGGGGGGACCCTCCTTGGCATCTTCCCTGGGGATTGAGCAAAAGGGCACAAAGGCTGCCGAGAGAGAGAGAGAGAATTGGGCACCAAAATTCTCTTCACTTCATTGCTGTGTTGTCATGCTTGCAGGAACCGGGCCTGGCTAGTCTAGAGAAGAGAAGGACCAGGGGAGACAGGAGACCATCTTCCAATATTTGAGGGGCTTCCACAGAGAGGAGGGAGGTCAAACTATTTTCCAAAGCACCGGAAGGCCAGACAAGGAATAATGGATGGAAATTGAACAAGGAGAGATTCAACCTGGAAATAAGGAGAAA
This sequence comes from Natrix helvetica, assembly GCF_964273705.1. Taxonomy (NCBI): domain Eukaryota; kingdom Metazoa; phylum Chordata; class Lepidosauria; order Squamata; family Natricidae; genus Natrix; species Natrix helvetica. Next base: position 2,403,572 of record NC_138564.1, read on the forward strand.
TTTTTTGACACTGAGAACAATCAACCAATGGAACAGAAGTTGCCTTCAGAAGTTGTGGGAGCTTCATCCCTGGAAGCTTTCAAGAAGAGACTGGACTGCCATTTGTCAGAAATGGGGTAGGGTCTCCTGCTTGGGCAGGGGGTTGGACTAGATGACCTACAAGGTCCCTTCCAACTCTGTTATTTTATATTCATTGGAATGAGTTGACTTCAGAAGTTGTGGGAGCTTCATCCCTGGAAGCTTTCAAGAAGAGACTGCATTGCCATTTGTCAGCAATGGTGTAGTAGGGTCTCCTGCTTGGGTGGAGGGGTTGGACTAGATGACCTACAAGGTCCCTTCCAACTCTGTCAATCTGTAAAACATCTTCAGTTTGACATGGTTGAGAAACACAGCAATAGGCATCCCTTGGAGAAAAAGCAGAGAGGCCCAAGCATTTTTAAACATGTTAAAAACACCCTAAAAAAACCATCTTGCTCCAGGGAAGGACAGGTCTACCCATCTCATCAAGGGGACTTCCAAAGACGGTTCCTTTCTTCCAGCTTGTTTGCAAACGGATGAATGTAACCTGACTAGTCAAAACGGTGTTACCTTTTGCCCTCCGAAGGCTGGGTCAATGACACGGCAAACCTCACAGCCCTCCCCCCCCCCGCCTTCCTTTCCTGCTCAAGGTTTATGTTACCTTTTCCACTTGCTTCTTGTAAAGATAAGGGTGGAAATGAGGTACATCGGGAGATTGCTGAGGGCGGAATGACCCAGGGCTTAGGCAGGCACGCACCAACCGGCCCAAAGGCCCCTGAAGGGCAATTTGGGGGAAGAGGCAGGCCCAGCGGTGCTTCAGGGATGCGTCTTTTATCTTAAGGGTCTTTAGATTCCTGGGTGACTTCTTGGAAGGTGGTCCCTCCCTCCCTCCCTCCTTCCCTTCCCTCTGTCTGCCTCTTCTTGGTTCTGGTTGCAATAGCAATAGAGATAGAAGCAAATAGGGACTCAGCCCAGTTCAGAAGGACAGGATCAGCCACCAGGTAGCCCAACACGAGTTGCTTGATGCCGGTGAAATGGCTACATATCAGGGGTGAAATGCTACCGGTTCTGACCAGTTCACTAGAACCAGTAGCAGAAAAAAAAAAAAAGCTTTAAAAAGTGGGGGGGGGGAAAGGTTCTGACGATCACGCAGCAAAGCTGATTTGCCACGGAAACTTTTCCTCCCCCCACTTTTTAAAGCATTTTTTCCTACCTATTCGCTGGAACCGGTAGTAAAAAAAAAAAATGCTTTAAAAAGTGGGGAAAAAGTGAGCCACGCAATCGTCGGAATCTTTTCTCTCTCCACTTTTTAAAGCATTTTTTTCCCTGCCGGTTTGGGTGAATAAGTAGGAAAAAATGCTTTAAAAAGTGAAAAAAAGTTGGCCACGCCCACCCAGTTACATGATCCGCCGCCACCAAGCCACGCCCACATAACCGGTGGCAAAAACAAACAAACAAACATGGTGTATCAAACACTGGTTTATGTGAAGATAGCAGAGAAAATATTTTAAATTCAGGGGTTGCCTCAGGATATGGTCTAAAATGCCGAGATGGCAGCCAGAGGCACTCTGGGGGTGAGATGGATGGCATATCAATTAAATAAATAAAAGTTGAAGCTCTGAACGTTTTTGTGTGCATCACAATGCCCTTAAAATGGAAAAAGCTTTCCTTGGGCCATGGTAGGGACGCGTAACGGGGTGAGCTCCCATTACTTGTCCCAGCTTCTGCCAACCTAGCAGTTCGAAAGCATGTAAAAAATGCAAGTAGAAAAATAGGAACCACCTTTGGTGGGAAGGGAACAGCGTTCCGTGTGCCTTCGCCGTTGAGTCATGCCGGCCACATGACCACGGAGACGTCTTCGGTCAGCGCTGGCTCTTTGGCTTTGAAACAGAGATAAGCGCTGCCCCCTAGAGTCGGAAACAACTAGCACATAGGTGCGAGGGGAACCTTTACCTTAATTTAGTTCAGTGGTTTGAATCCCTCCCACGTAATGGAGTGAGCTCCTGTTACCTTCTGCTTCTGCCAACCTAGCAGTTCGAAAGCACGTAAAAAATGCAAGTAGAAAAATAGGAACCACCGAGTCCCTTCGGGGAGAGGGGGCGGTCTATAAATCAAATAAACTTGAACTTGAACTTTGGTGGGAAGGAAACAGTTTTCCGTGCGCCTTTGCTGTTGAGTCATGCCGGCCACATGACCACGGAGACGTCTTCGGACAGCACTGGCTCTTCGGCTTTGAAACGGAGATGAGCACCGGGGACGACTAGCACATATGTGCGAGGGGAACCTTTACCTTTATGCCTTGGTGGCCCACCATCTTGACTTACTGGACCCCATGGATATCCTGGTAACATTCAACTCTGGAGTGGGAGCAAATGAGGTCATCTAATGATGATTATGCCACTAGCTGTTGGATGGCTTTTTTTCTTTGATGTGTGGCAACCACAAAGGAGGGCAAAGTGTCTCTGTGAGGGGAGTGGGAAGCAGAGCTCAGCCCTCGCCCTGGCTGGGGTCTCTTTCTGGATTTTATTTCCCCCTAGATGTTTGTCTGTGAGGAGAGAAGCTCTCCCAGATCCAGGCTCTGAATAGGGATGTGTGTTGCATTGATTCCTTCCCTGAGAAGAGAGGGAAGTTCAGAATAGCAGAGTTAGATGGGTCCTTGGAGGTCATCTAGTCCAACCCCCTGCTCAAGCAGGAGACCCTATAAAATTTCAGAAGAATGGCTGTCCTGTCTGTTCTTGAAAACTTCCAGTGACAGAGCACCAACAATGATTTTCTTATGAACAGGAAATTTTTGCTTAGTTGTAGGTTGGTCTTCTCCTTGATTAGTTTCCACCCGTTGCTTCTTCTCCTGCATTCAGGTGCCTTGGAGAATAGGATGAGTCCCTCTTCTTTGTGGCAACCCCTAAGATATTGGAAGACTGCTATCATGTCAACACTAGTCCTTCTTTTCACTAGACTAGCCGTGCCCAGTTCTTGCAACTCCTCAGTCTCCTAATATATCTTTGTTGCTCTTCTCTGCACACTTCATGGTGTCTCAGCATCTTTTTTGTATTGTGGTGACCAAATTCCAAGCATGATCTTACCTCACACTGGATGAGTCTCTCTCTCTCTCTCTCTCTCTCTCTCTCTCTCTCTCTCTCTCTCTCTCTCACTCACTCACTCACTCACTCACTCACTCACTGTCTCTCCCCTTTTGCAAGACAGCTGTTTTCACAGGAATGTTTCACGGGAATCTATAAATAAGGCCACGGCTGAAAAATAATTGAGAAGGTCGTTCATTCTTTTCAGACAGGTCTTGAGTTCCCTGCTGTTCTTAGGGAACAAAGTGGATATTTGGGGTTTAAATATCAAGAGGGCATCCAGACTTCACTGGCATTGTGCAAACTGTGGCCATCATTTTACCTTTGGTGTCTACCACCCATTGCCACAAACACTCCACAAGCAATATGGTTTTCATAACTCTCTCCAGCCTGGGTCTTTCTTGGTGGTCTCAAAGTCAGAGTCAACCTCTCTTCTTCAAGGGGGGCACCTTGGTGGAAGTGCTCTTCCCTGGCCATGTCTAGGGTGTTGTGGCCCCCCAGCGGCCAGCAGAACCAGACAGTGAGGAGGTTGGGGAGGAACATGGGCCAGTCCTGGGGGCTGAGAAAAGCTCAGATAAGGGCTCTGCGTCAGAGGCAGAGAGGGATCTAGACTAGATCTAGAATTCTGGGAGTTGAAGTCCAGACATCTTCAAGTTGCCAAGGTTGAGAAACACTGACCTACGAGGTCGCTTCCAATTCTGTTAATCTGTTAAAAACTGCCAATTCCTCCTCCCAATTTCCCATCATAAAGGTATACACCTTTATTGCCCATTTGTTCCCCTCTCCCTTCCCCGGTTGATAGCAGAATGCCAGCCAGGCGCCAAGCCGAAGGGGGTGAATCTGACAGGGTCAAGATTTCAAACGACCTTGCTTGGCAGTTACAACTCATTGCATTTTTTTAATCCCACTCAGGTTACCCAAGAAGCCACAGGATGACCCAAGTAGCAAGAAGAAGTCTGCTTTTGAGGAAAGCCATTCAGCAGAAGCCTCCACGGTGACTTTCCACGTCTCCCCTCGCTTGATGGTTGGCTTGGAGGTCTCCACCGCCCAGAGGCTGAGCTGAAGGTGCCCCTTCCTCCCTCGGTGCTTCCTTTGCCGGACGGCTTCCTCTGCTTGACTCGCCATGGGAGGGTGCTTCTCCAAACCCAAACCAGGTGAGCTTCTTCAAGCAAAGCTTCCTGGCTCCGTGGCCCAAACATGGCCTCTTTTGTGCAGACCCGTGATTAAACTAGGTCAGGCATGCCCGAGGCCTTAGTGCCAAGGCAGCCAGTGGAGAATTTCAACGTGGCGGGGTTGCTAAAGCGATTGGCTAATCCCCTGGAAACTTCATTTCATGCAAACATAATTCTTTAATAGAAGATTAAGAACTCTTCCTGGAAGACCATGGGGAGCAAAGGAGGGGGAGGGAGTGGTCTTTCTGGAAGAGCAGTCGGGGACCAAGTCTCTTGAGAAGAGAGAGAGAGAGAGGCCAAAGCTGGGGGGAAGTAAAGCCCTTTTAAAGTTGGCACTTGGGCATCTGTTAGGGCTGGGTGTCAGTGCAGGAAAACCTTAGGATGAAGCAGGTGGCACTCCCCAAATGTAGACAGCAAGTTTAGGCAAAGGAATTTCTCTGCGACTCTCTTGCACGTCGAGTGAACCAGAAAACGTGAATTTCCAGAGTCCACTCCACTGGTGGGTTTGTGCCGGTTTTACTACCGGTTCGCTCATGCACCTTCTCTCTCGTGTGCGTGCAACGCTACTGCACATGCGCAGAAGTGTTTGGGCGGTTGGGTGGAGCCTCCCGCCGCTGCCACTATCAATTTGGCTGAACCGGACGGAACTGGGAGCAAACCACCTCTGGTCCACTCAACTCTTAAAGCCCTGAATGATGGGTCACCAACCTTCCACTTGTGTAGGCAGATTTTCCGTCGTCCAGGTCACGATTGTCCCAAAGGTGCTTTTTCAAAAGACAACTGGACTTCCTTGTTTTTCCTTGAAGGCGTTTCACTTCTCATCCAAAAAGCTTCTTCCGTTCCACTTGAACTCCTCACTCTTCCCACTTTAGGTCCGGCTGACCAACTAATCTAGCCTTCAAACATATTTTTCTAGCATTCAGCTGGAACCTGTCTTCCTGTAGCTTAAATAACAGATAACAGAGTTGGAAGGGACCTTGTACGTCTTTTTGTCCAACCCTCCACCATTTCTGACGGATGTCAGTCCAGTCTCTTCTTGAAAGCTTCCAGTGATGAAACTCCCACAACTTCTGAAGGCAACTTCAGTTCCTTCAGTTGATTGTTCTCACTGTCGGAAAATTCCTCCTTATTTTCAGGTTGAATCTCTCCTTGGTCAGTTTCCATCCATGATTCCTTGTCTGGCCTTCAGGTGCTTTAGGAAATAGCTTGACCTCTTCCTCTCTGTGGCAGCCCTTCAAACATTGGAAAACTGGTATCATATTCTGTCCTTAACAGAATAATTGAAGAACAGAGTTGGGAAGGAGCCTTGTAGGTCATCTAGACCAACCCCCTGCCCAGTCAGGAGACTCTACACCATTTCTGACCGATGGCAGTCCAGTCTCTTCTTGAAAGCCTCCAGTGATGAAGCTCCCACAACTTCCGAAGGCAACTTCTCTTCCATTGAATACAGAATAACAGAGTTGGAAGGGACCTTGTAGGTCATCTAGTCCAACCCTCCCACCCAAGCAGGAGACCCTACACCATTTCTGACAGAGGGCAGTCCAGTCTCTTCTTGAAAGCTTCCAGTGATGAAGTTCCCACAATGTCTGAAGGCAACTTCTGTTCCATGGGTTGATTGTTCTCTCTGTCAGGAAATTTCTCCTTATTTCCAGGTTGAATCTCTCCTTGGTCAGTTTCCATCCATTGTTCCTTGGGTGCTTTGGGAAATAGCTTGACCCCCTCCTCTCTGTGGCAGCCCCTCAAATATTGGAAGACTGCTATCATGTCTCCCCTTGTCCTTCTCTTCCCTAGACTAGCCATACCCAGTTCGTGCAACTGTTCATCATATGTTTTAGCCTCCAGTCCCCTGACCATCTTGGTTGCTCTGTGATTCCTTGTCCTACACTCTAGAGGGGAGAGGAGTCAATGGGTGATCCTTCCCAGGTATTCGAAGAGGACCATCCAGTCCTTCCTCGGCCTTCTCAGGGCTCCGCAGTCCCAGCTCTTGCAGGGTCCTGGCCATTTTTTTTGCTCTTCATCGAACCTATTCCAGGTTCTCTTAAGGCTTATTTAGTTTTAACCTGAGTTAGATGTTTCTATGTCTTGGATGGTTGTGTAAATTCAGTTTATTTAATTAATTATTATTTGCAACAAACTATTTATTTGCTAACACTTATATCTTACCCACTTACAAAAGTTCCTGACAGCTAACATCAGTTTTAACATAGTAAGTGAAAATAATCATCATCATATAAAAATGCCTGTAAATGACAGCATCAAATAAGAAATAGCAGAGTATAAGCATTTTACTTATTTCAGAGTTTACATTTACTTTAAATATTTTAAATGACGAGAGAGGTGGAACATATGAATTTCAAAGGGGAAAAGAATCCACCCTGGGATCTTTTGGATCCTTTGAAGCCCAGAGTATCTCTTCATGAACAGGAGGGGTGGATCACCTTGGGAGGAGATCTTGTCAGTTGCTTGTAGCTAAGCCACGTAGGGTTTTACAGGTAATAACTAGCCCTTTAAACTCCACTTGGGAACAAATCAGTAACCAATAAAGCTGTGCTTTGCCCCCTCTTAAGTTGCCAAATAGACTTCAAGAGCAGTGCCCCAAAGAACATGTTGCAGTAATCCAGCTGTGAAGTAATAGAAGTGTGAGTGGCTGTTGTTAAGACATCCTGTTTTAAAAATGACTGCAGCTTGGGAGTATGCCATCCTGAAGTGGACCAGAGCTTAAACCAGTTGAATCCATGCACTTAGGAAGGAAATCCTTGGAGACCATGCAGAAGTTGTTTAGTCTGGTTGCATTGAGAGCGCCCCCCTCCCCTTTCTCACTCTCCCAAATTCTCCACCCCTATTTTGGCTTCCGGAGGAGTAACCTCACACATGCCATCACCTGGTGAGGAATCCTGTCCTTTTCACCTGTCCATCAGCTTCCAAGAATGGTGGAACTGTAAAAACTGCATGAATTTGAGGTTCTATGTTTCATCCCAACCCTGAAAATGGATTTCTTTGGTGACCAGGTTGAGAGTTGAGCAAAGGTATGGCCTGGGAAATCTAGTTGACTCTTGTTTATGGCTGAGTTATTCAGGCTGGAGGCAGGGGGCGGTGGGGGGGAGGACTTAAGAGGAGAGATGAGTTAGAACAGGGATCTCCAAACTTGGCAAATTTAAGACCTGTGGACTTCAACTCCCAGAATTCCTCAACTAGCCACCTCATTCTCACACCTCATCTCAGGAATTCTTGGAGTTGAAGTCCATATGATGTAAAGGACCATTGTTGCCCACTCTTGCTCTATTGTCTACTGATTGAAGTGAAGATGAGCAACTAAGATGATCAAAGGCCTGGAGACTAAAACGTGTGAAGAACGGCTGCGGGATTTGGGTTTGGCTAGTCTAGAGAAAAGAAGAATTAGAGGCGACAGGATAGCAGTATTCTAGTATTTGAAGGGCTGCCCCAAAGGAGAGGGGGGTCAAATTATTCTCTAAAGCACCAGAGGGCAGGAGAAGAAACAATGGATGGAAACTGATCAAGGAGAGAAGCAACCTGGAATTAAGGAGAAACTTCCTAACAGTGAGGACAATTAAGCAGTGGAACAGAAGTTGCCTCCAGAAATCATGGGTGCTTCATCACTGGAGGTTTTTAAGAAGAGTCTACAGTCACTTATCTGAAATAGTTAGATTCTTCTGCCTGAGCAGGGGGTGGACTAGAAGACTTTCCAGCTTGTTCTGTTCTTGTTCTTCTTGTTCTTCTTATTCTTGTTCTTTTCCTTTTCCTTCTCTTTCTTCTTCTCCTTCTTCTTGTTCTGTTCTTGTTCTTGTTCTTCCTGTTCTGTTCTTCTCCTTCTCCTTCTTCTTCCTGTTCTGTTCTTCTTCTTCTCCTTCTTCTTCCTGTTCTGTTCTTCTCCTTCTCCTTCTTCTTCCTGTTCTGTTCTTCTTCTCCTTCTCCTTCTTCCTGTTCTGTTGTTGTTGTTGTTGTTGTTGTTGTTGTTGTTCTTCTTCTTCTTCTTCTTCTTCTTCTTCTTCTTCTTCTTCTTCTTCTTCTTCTTCTTCTTCTTCTTCTTCTTCTTCTTCTTCTTCTTCTTCTTCTTCTTCTTCTTCTTCTTCTTCTTCTTCTTCTTCTTCTTCTTCTTCTTCTTCTTTTCTGTTCCTGTTCTTGTTTCTATTCTATTCTATTCTATTCTATTCCATTCCATTCCATTCCATTCCATTGCTATTCTTTTCTCTTCCTATTCCTATTCCATTCCATTCTATTCTATTCTGTGTTCTATTAATTCTTTTTAATATTTTAATAACTATTTGAGCATACCACAGGTAGTCCTCGACTTACAACAGTTCATTTAGTGACCATTCAAAGTTATAGCGGCACTGAAAAAAGCGACTTAGGAACGTTTTTCACACTTACAATCCTTGCCGCATCCCCGTGGTCACTGGATCAAAATTCAGACGCTTGGCGACTGGTTCACATTTATGACGGTCGCAAGTGATCCGGCGTCTCTTGATCCCTTTTATAATCTTCGGACAAGCAAAGTCTCTGGGAAAGCCAGGCTCAGTTATCAGCTGTGTTACTAACTTCACAACTGCAGCGCTTGCCTTAACCACCCTGGCAAGAAAGGTCGTAAGATGGGGCAAAACTCGCTTAACCAATGTCTCGCTTAGCAATGGAAATTTGGGGCTCCATTGTGGTCATAAGTTGAGGACTGCCTGTAGCTGAAGGAAGGAATTCCAGGAAGGAATCGAGGCTGGAAGCCAGATTGGGGAGCTGCACAAACGCCTGGGAAAAATAAGCAACGTGCAGCCCTGTTTCGATGTGGTCAGGGAAACAATTTGAGTTCTGTTGGCACACTTTCTGGTGATGGTTCCTGGCGCACCAGGCTGAAGTTTGCGTTGGGCGGCCTTTTCAGGAGGCAAACCGTCCACCCGGTTTCACCTCTGTCAGGTCCTCCTGTTAGCCGAGCTGAATCTGCTATTTTGAGCCACCGGCTCCGTTTATCCGAGGAGCCGATAGTGACGTTGCGGTGTTGCCAACCTTCAAAGATAATAAAACGAGGAGTAAGACGAGAGGTCGTAAAGTTGCTTACTTCACGGGACGAATGGAAAAGTTCCCGGAGATAATTCATGGGAATTGCTTTTCCTGCTGAAAAGTTGTCATTTAAATGCTAATCATTACAACCTTACGGTGCAGTAATCATTCCGGTTGCAAAGGGTTGTTTAGAAACAATTAGGAAGCCCTCATGTTTATTAAATTCCTTGCGGAGGGGGGGGGGGGGAATCTGCCAAGTCAGCAAGTCTTCGGGAAGGTATGAAATCTCTCTCCGTTCCCAGCTTTTCATTCTGCCAACTAAGCTCTTGCAGGTCTTCTGATCTTGACTGGCCTGGGGTGGGAAGGGCTGTTTGGGGAGGGGGGACAGGACGGGAGAAAAACCTGCCAAGAAGATATCCAAATCTGATCAAAGGGTGAGGAAATTTGCTCTCTTTGGTCCTGCTGAAAGGGCTAAGGTAACCCTTCTGAGCCAACTCCGGCTCCACCAGCTAAGCCGTTTCGATTCCTGCCAAGCTGATGGTGCAAAAGCCAACAGCAATAGCAATAGAACTTTTTCTTTATCTTAGCGGATAAGGGAAATGCCGTGGACATGGTTTACGTAGACTTCAGTAAGGCTTTCGACAAAGTAGACCACAGTCTACTTCTGGATAAGATAGAAAAATGTAGAATAGACAGCATCAATATAATACAATACAATAGAAGAGTTGGAAGGGACCTTAGAGGTCTTCTAGTCCAACCCCCAGGCTAGGCAGGAAGCCCTATACCATTTCAGACAGATAGCTATCCAACATCTTCTTAAAGACTTCCAGTGTTGGGGCATTCGCAACTTCTGGAGGCAACTTCTGTTCCACTGATTAATTGTTCTCACTGCCAGGAAGTTTCTCCTCAGTTCTAAGTTGCTTCTCTCCTTGATTAGTTTCCACATCAGATGGATTCACAACTGGCTGACCAACTGCACTAAACACGTAGTCCTCAATAGAACTACATTAACATGGAGGAAAGCATACAGCGGGGTACACTGTCTTAGCCCCAGTACTTTTCAACACCTTCTTAAATGATCTAGAGGAGGAGATAGAAGAGATAGTCATCAAATTTGCAGACGACATCAAGATGGGTGGCAGAGTCAAGACTCCTGAAGTTGTGGGTGTTTCATCACTGGAGGTTTTCAATACACTGGTCAGCCATTTGTCTGCGATGGCATAGGGTGTCCTATTCAAGCAGGGGGTTGGACTAGAAGATCTCTGAGGTACCTTCCAGCCGTACAATTCTAAGTTCCTTAAAGCAGACTCTTTGCACAGTTGGAAATGTTTCTCTCCAGCTGGACTCAGCTGGTATTGAGGGGTGAATTGCCAAATGGCTCTGCTTCTGTCTTAATTGTTGGGGTCTGTTCTCCCTTCCACTCCTTTGCTGGCCTCCCACCCCATCTCTCCCCACTCCTGTTGGGAAGTCACCTTTGGAACTACATAAATCAATGGGCCTCAGCTGTGGATGTGGTGAAAGAAAAGCGCTTTGCTGGTGATACCCTACAGCAGGGGTGTGCAAACTTGGCAACTTTAAGACTTGTGGACTTCAACTCCCAGAATTCCCCAGCCAGCTATGCTGGCTGGGGAATTCTGGGAGTTGAAGTCCACAAGTCTTAAAGTTGCCAAGTTTGCAGACCCCTGCCCTAGGTATGGTTAGTGAAACTGCTTCAGGAGGAAACTGGTGGGATTGGGGAGGGGGGGAAAAACACCTGTGGAAGTGCCCTAAATTCTCTCTGAAGAGAGTTAGGTCATTTGCATCTCATCTAGTATTGCGGGAACCAGCCATTGCCTTGGTAGGTTTGGGGGGCTAGAATATGGTTTGTTTGGACACAGGAGGAGCTGTGTAGTTGTAGTTGTTGGCCTTGTCTTAAAATCTCCAGCTAGAATCTCATGTTGAAAGTTGTACCGGTATTTTCCTGTTAACTGATATGGACTCCCCCCCCACCACCACCAGTGGTGAAATTCAATTTTTTTTTCCTACCGGTTCTGTGGGCGTGGCTTGGTGGGCGTGGCAGGGGAAGGATACTGCAAAATCTCCATTCCCTCCCCACTCAGGGGTCAGCCAGAGGTGGTATTTGCCGGTTCTCTGAACTACTCAAAATTTCTGCTACCGGTTTTCCAGAACCTGTCAGAACCTGCTGGATTTCACCCCTGCTCCCCCCTCCTCTTCTTCCTCTTCCTCTCCCTCTCCCTCCTCTTAGTTTTAGTCTTATGGTGCATCATACAGTCAGCCAGATGTTCAGGCTGGATTTGGCATTTTTATCCACCTATCGGGTCCTTTTCAAGGACCTGGGATGGGCAGATCTGGATGTTTGATGGCGTTAAGAATATCTTTATGGGATGTCAGCTGTTCCAAGTAAAGCTGCCTTCTGCAACTGAATGACCGTGAATTCGTCAATGCTGACAGTGCTCAAGTGGTGCTCCAGCTGTTTTGGGATGGTACCCAAGGTGCCTATTACGATTGGTGCTACCTTTGCTTCCTTATCCTTACTCTTACCATTACCTTTAATCCTTATTCTTATTCTTAATCCTTACCAGAGGTGGGTTGCTCCTGGCATTACTGTTGGTTCAGTGTGCGCAAAATTTTTACGTGTGCTTGCTTCGCTCACACACACACACCAAACGTGTGGTCCACATGCAAGCACAGTTGCTCATTAATAGGTCTGCGCATGCGCACAGCATTAAAAAATGGGAAAAAGTTAAAATTTCTGCAATGAAAATTGTTCTGTACTTTCACAGAACCTAAAATCAAGATGGCGCCGGCGTAGGAGAACCGGTTCGGGGGTGTGGGAGGCCTGGTTTGCTGCTAGTTCCAGTGACCCAGCCCGCCAAACCAGTACTGGTTCAGTCAATCCAATCCAAACCAGTACTGACCCTTACTCTCATCCCTCTCATTCTTATCCTTATTCAAAATAAACAGAGCAGAAAGAAGTTGTGGGCTACTTGCCAGAAGAGGCAGAGGGTGAGTGATGACAAATGTGTTGCAAGTCACAAGAGAAACGTCACCTCTTCGGTACTTCATTGATTGACACTTGTCATGCACCTACAGGAGAGCAGAGCTTGCATTAGGTGTCAGAAGTTGCCTTTTTGACACCAACGTGGTTAGGAAGAGCCCCCTGGTGGTCTTATCCAGAAGTGCTGAAGCCTGGAGGGAGCCAATGAGAGGCGTAGCAGCAGCAGGAAAGCTCCCTGTGTGTTGAATGGACACAAATGCTCACCTCAGCCTTTGGGCTCCCTGCCTGTGCCTGGCGGTCAGTCGTGCCTCCCTCAAAATCCAAGAAAGGAAACCCCCAACTCCATTTTTTTTGGAGAAAAGCTACTTTGCTGGATATGAAGTGATAGCAACGAAAGTAAAGCGAGATCTGAAGCTAAAGGCGCGAAATTGTACATCTCAAAAGTTTACCCAAATCCCTGCCCCCAACAACCCTAAACTGAATACCCAATCTCCAGCCTCCAAGAGTGTCATGTGGGGCGCATCTTCTTCAGGTGGCTTCATCCCTCTGGTATGCAGAGATGGTTGACCTTGGCCAGACCTAAACAAGACCATTCAGCATGCACAGAAGATGGTGCGAACAAAACTCCCTCTTCATCCCAAGATATCTCCTCCGGCACGCTTCCCCTGCCAAATACTGAAACCCCCTCCTCCCCCCATTACTATGGCAGCTGATAGCAAGAAAACGATCTAGAGGCTGCAAAGCAAACGAAGAACAGTGGCTGGGATTGTCTATGCCTAGTTTAATGAAAAAAGGGACCAGGGGTGACATGATAGCAGTCTTCCAATATCTCAGAGGTTGCCCCAAAGAAGAGGGAGTTAGCTTGTTCTCCAAAGGACCAGAAGGCAGGACAATAAGCAATGGATGGAAACCAATCAAGGAGAGATGCAAGCTAGAACTCAGGAGAAACTTTCTAACCAGTGGAACAACTTGCCTCCAGATATGAATACTAAAACGCTGAAAGTTTTTAAGAAGAGATTTGTCTGAAATGGCATAGGCCTCCCTGCCTGAGCAGGGGGTTGGACCAGAAGACCTCCAAGGTCTCTTCCAACTTGGTTATTCTGTTAAATGACACTGATGGAGGGACAGAGAGGGAGGGAGAGAGACAGCATGAACAGGGCCGTGGCCCTGCCCAGGAACACGGGCACAGGAGGGCATCAGAATCAACCAGATGCAACACAGCTAGTCCTTGACTTATGACCATGACTTGGATCAGAAGTCCATTGTTAAGCAAGATGGTTGTTAAACGAGAACGGCCTTATGACCTTTTTGTGACAGTTTTTAAATGAATCACAGTAGCTGTTTAAGCCAGGGGTCTCCAACCTTGGCAACTTTAAGCTTGGCGGACTTCAACTTCCAGAATTCTCCAGCCAGCTTTGGGTAGTTGATTGTCAGCTGTTGAGTGTTTTCACTATCAGAAAATTCCTTCTTATTTCTAGGTTGAATCTCTCCTTGTTCAGTTTCCATCCATTATTCCTTGTCTGACCTTCAGGGGTTTTGGAGAACAGCTTGACCCACTCCTCTCTGTGGCAGCCCCTCAAATATAGTAAGACTGCCCTCATGTCTCCCCTGGTCCTTCTCTTCCCTAGACCAGCCATGCCCGTTCATTGTATGTCTTGGCCTCCAGTCCCCTCATCGTTCTGGTTGCTCTTCTCTGCACTCTTTCTAGAGTCTCAACATCTTTTTTATAGTGTGGAGACCAAAACTGGATGCAGTACTCTAGGTGTGGTCTTACTAAGGCTTTTAGAGTGGTATTAATACCTCCCTTGATCTTGATTGTATCCCTCTGTAAATGCAATTTAGGATTGCATTGGCTTTTTTGGCTGCTGCCTCACACTGTTGGCTTATGCTTAATTGGTTGTCCTCTAATTATTTATTATTTATCCGCTAACACTATTTAATTGGTTGTGCTCAAACCCATCAAAGATGCTCTCCTGTCCTTCTCACCTCTCTGCCTTTGCATTCTTTGCTCCTGCAGTGGAAGTGAAAATCGAGGTAGTGCTGCCAGAGAAGGAGCGCATCAAAGAGGAGACATCACCCAACGGGAAGGCCAGCCCCATCGTCTACAAGGCCAACGGCACCTCTCGGCATTACCAGCTGGAGGAGCACCCGGTCGCCCCCAACCCCTACCGGAACGTGAAGGATGTGGTGGAGGCCTCCGTTTGCCACGTGAAGGACCTGGACATTGGACAGTCAGTGGGGGCCCAGGGCTTTTTCTTGGGTTTTAAAACTGTCTCTCAACCTCAGCCACTTGGAGATGTGCGGACTTCAACTCCCAGAATCCCCCAGCCAGCAGAGCTTCTGGGAGTTGAAGTCCAGATATCTTCAAGTGGCTGAAACGCTGCTTTAATCTCCCCTTTGGGGAGAGGGGGGCGGTGTAAAAATCGAAATAAAGATAAAGATAAAGATTAATCAAAACGAGGTGGGGGGAGGCCTGCTCTCCGCAAACTCTGCCTGTCCCTCAAAAGATTGCTTCACTCTCCGAGAATGGCGTCTAATCAACGTCAAAAAGGAACCAAAACTCCAGACCCCTAAGAGTGGGACAGCTACGCGTTGTCATAATTCCACTTTTCTTCTGGGAACACCTACGGGATATTCCCCTTGCAGCAACCCTTGAGGAAGGTTTAGCTGGAGACGGGGTGAACCCCAGAAAGGGGACTCTGAGGCTGTGTCAGGAATCAAGCCGAGAGCCCCTTCCCCACATCCCCCTCCTCCACTCGACACAAGGATGACACTCGGGCATCACTTCCCCAGAGGGGCAGCGTTCTGAGTTAGGGCATTTTAACACTTTTCACTTTTAAGTATGTTTTAAACAGGTGAGTCAGGTTAATCAGTGGCTTGACCAAGTTCCGGTAATATGCTGAAAATTGCAAGTGGGGTGAGGTGGGGTGCAGGCAACATATCGCCCTCTGGGACCCTGTGAGGAACATGATAAACTGCCCCTCTCCTGTATTATTGGGCTGTATATAGAAAGGTGATGATTTTTGTGTTGGTTGCAAGAAGCAAGCAACTAGAAGACACATTAAGGTGTCTTCCTTAAGGCCATATTAAGGTGTCCTTGGTTATTTTCTTGCAGATGTTTCATTCTCAAACTAGGTAATATCATCAGTGCTAGAAGGGAGTGAGGTTTATGGTAGTAGTAGTAGTAGTAGTAGTAGTAGTAGTAGTAGTAGTAGTAGTAGTATTGCAGAGTCCTTGGTGCTCTCTGAGCTGCGTTGTTTTCTTGCAGACATTTCATTATCCAACTAGGTAACATCTTCAATGCTAGACTAGCACTGATGATGTTACCTAGTTTGTTAATGAAACATCTTCAAGAAAACTAACCAATCGCAGAGAGCACCAAGGTCCTAAGTGGCAAATATGATCTTCTATCTGTACACAGATTATTTCTGACCAGTAAACATGCACAGTGTCATTCTGGGCATTAATATTTGCCTCTGTTTTGGACCCCTTGCTGGTCAAAGCAGGATCCAGTTTTCGTGATTTGCAAGATATCCAGAGGGACGTTTGCTGAGAGCTGGCCGGACAGTTCTGGCCTCTCGCTTAAGCCCACTTCCTTCCATGTGGGTCCCATCACAGTAGTGGTGGGATTCAAAAGTTTTTACTACCGGTTCTGTGGGCGTGGTTTGGTGGGCCTGGCAGGGGAAGGTTACTGCAAAATCTCCATTCCCTCCCCATCAGCTGGGACACGGGAGGCGGAGAATAGATGGGGGCGGGGCCATCAGAGGTGGTATTTACTGGTTCTTCGAACTACTCAAAACTTCCACTCACAGTTCTCCAGAACCTGTCGGAACCTGCTGTATCCCACCACTGCTGCACGGGTTGTTCTTGTTCTGCCGGGCTTCTGGCAAACTCAGTGTGAAAAAGACATTTATCAACTGGCAATGCTCCTTCTTGTTCTCCCTAGGATGCGAGAAGTCGATCTGGGCTGTGGGAAGGCTCTGCTGGTGAAAGAAAACGGAGAGTTTTATGCCATGGGTCACAAGTGTCCTCATTACGGCGCCCCTCTGGTGAAAGGTGGGTTTTACCCCATGTGCCCCAGAGCAGGAGTTGGGGTTAGCTAGAAGATGCTGTTGTGGCAGAGCTGGTGAGGGGGTTGGGGTGGAACAGGGGCCAGTCCTGGAGTCTGGGGAAGACTTGGATGAGGGCTCTGTGTCAGAGGCAGAGATGGGGACAGGGCCGTCTGATAGTTATCAGCTGCCTTCGGAGTCAGACATCAGTGAGGCAGAAGAACAGCTGGAGCCTGTTCCCAGTGTGCGCATGCGCAGAGCTGCCAGGAGAAGGGAACAGCTAAAGAACAGGGGTTGACCTGGGAGTAAGGCCACAGGTGGACAGTGAATCCAGAGGAAATAAAAGAGGAGCAAAAGGGGAGTGGACTTTGCAGGAGACAGTTCGTTCAATTCATTAGGGTGAAGTTCTGTTCCTGACTTCTTGCCAAGTATTTTCTTCTACAGCATTGCATTTGGAAGATATCGGCCTGGCAGCTCTCCAAGCCCGATAATGTCTGTGGTTGTAAATACACCCTTGAAAGACTGTTTGCCGGGACTTTGCTGGATGTGAATGAGAGGAATTCACATTAGCCTAATAAAGAAGGGTTTTGTCGGAACAAGGAATCTGCTCTGTGACTTTGGGAAGCCTAGGTCAGAAGAGTTCCCTCTGCAAGACTGGCCTGAAAAAGGCCGAGGGAAGTTCTGGCAATTGTTTCCCCAAAGAAGAAGCCTGCAAGGCTCTAAAAATAGTAAACTCTTAAGGGCAGCTGACACTGACACTGGAAGATCCTGTCGCTCTTTGTTTGATCCCATGTTGGTTTGTCTGCTTTGCAGTCTCCCTATGTTTTAAATCTTTCTTCTGGTCACTGCAAAAGGACCGTTTTTTCCTTCATCCACATCAGAGCCCTAGGTGCCTAGGCTTTATTCCGCTCCTCCCCCCTTCCAGATGGGTGAGCAAAACCACTCTAGACTGTCATTGGCCCTTGGTGGATTCCGGCTGAGATGTCTACAAGGACCTTGATAAATTATCTCCCCCACACAAAATTGGTCCGTTTTTATATCCAGCAGGAGCCTTATCTTCAAACCTCCCTGTGTCCTGGAAGAGAGAATTAACCGAGGGCTCAGATTAGATTAGATTAGATTAACAGAATTGGAAGGGACCTTGTAGCTAATCTAGTCCAACTCCCCGCCCAAACAGGAGACCCTACACCATTTCTGACAAATGGCAGTCTGATCTTTTCTTGAACGCCTCTAGGGATGAAGCCCTCACAACTTCCGAAGGCAACTTCTATTCTGTTGGTTGATTGTCAAAAAATTCCTCCTTATTTCTAGGTTGAATCTGTCCTTGATCAGTTTCCATCCATGATTCCTTGTCTGGCCTTTGGGGGCTTCTTTGACCCCTTTTTCAAACCAGTGGTCCTCTCTGTCCAAAGTTCACACAGGACCTGAAGAGTCCTTCCTCAACAGAGTGGGGGAGGGATATGACACCATCTATCTCCAGTCTACAACACAGACCTTTCAACAGTTCCAAGAAGGCTCCCCATCCATTTGCACCACTCAGGTGACCTTGAGGACACAGATAAGCCTCCAAGTGGCCTCAACGACCCTCTAAAAGGATGCAAATGACCAGCTGTCTGCAAGGAGTATCAATCCTTCCATTCCCCACCATCAATTCAGAGCTGAAGAAGCTTCTTGGATGAGAAGCGAAACGTCTTCGAAGAAAAACCAAGGAAGTCCAGTTATGGCTCTTGAAAAAGCACCTTTGGGAGTTTAGTGGAATATTCTCAAGAGGAAGCACTGGGGGTCAGCCACGGCAGAAATGAAGTGACTCTTTTCTCTTCCAGTGCCTTACGCATCAATGGCAAATTGAAATAATAATATTGAACATGTTCCATCCTTCGAAATTACCTTGAGGTCTCTGCCAAAGTTAGCAATCGTGCCAAGGTAATTCTGAGCCTCTTCCACATCAAAAAGATTGGATGCTCACCTGCCACCATCAAGGTTTTTTAAGTGTATGTCAGCACTGCTCAGACAAGGACCCGGGTGTGATTGAAAGACCTGAGATGTTGTTCAAGTGTGTGTCCTACATCCACAAGCACACTTGTTCTTCTCCGTTCTGCCTCTCAAATACCTTAATCTTCTGTAGAAGCCAGGATGATTCCTTGGCAGACTGGAGCTCTGTTTGCTAACCTTTTTGGCAGCTTTTGTTCTCCAGTGCAGGGGTCTCCAAGCTTGGCAAGTTTAGGACTTGTGGACTTCTGGGAGAACTCTGGGAGTTGAGGTCTACAAGTCTTAAAGTTGTCAATGTTGGAGACCCCTGCTCCAATTGTTAAATCTGAAGATTAACAGAGTTAACAGATTAACGGAAGGGACCTTATAGGTCATCTAGTCTAAACCCCCACCCAAGCAGGAGACCCTACACCCTTTCTGACAGATGGCAGTCCAGCCTTTTCTTCAAAGTCTCAAGGGATGAAGCTCCCAAAACTTCTGAAGTCAACTTCTGTTCCATTGGTTGATTGTTCTCACTGTCAGAAAATTCTTTCTAGTTCAGTTTCCATCCATTATTCCTTGTTTGGCCTTTGGGTGCTTTGGAGAATCGCTTGAGACCCTCTCCTCTCTGTGGCAGCCCCTCAAGCACTGGAAGACTGCTATCTCCTCTGGTCCTTCTCTTCACTAGCCATGCCCAGTTCCTGCGACCGTTCACTGTATGTTTTAGCTTCCAGCCCCCTCATCATCCTGGTTGCTCTTCTCTGCCCTTTTTCTAAAGTCTCAACATCTTTTTTATAGTGTGGTGACCAAAACTGGATGCAGTTCTCTAGGTGTGATCTTACTAAGGCTTTGTAGGTGTGGTATTAGTAACTCCCTTGATCTTGATTGAAGATCAAGATTGAAGATCAAGATTGTAAAGTTTGGCCAATTTAAGAGAGATGGACTTCAACTCCCAGAGTTCTCCAGGAACCCACTCATGCTGGTTGGGGAATTTGGGGGAGTCCTGACATCTTACTAAGGTTGAGAGGCACTCCTGTAGAATTAGCTCAGCTCTCCTCCTGCAGTGTTTAACTCATGGCAAACCTTACTTTCTGTTCAGCTACCTCTTTTTTGTGTCAAAGCAGCGAACGTCAACCGTTTGCCTACTTCCAGTCAAGAGGGGGGACTAATTTTGCTGTTGCTTTCTTGGGGTCTCCCTGCAGGAGTCTTGTCCAAAGGCCGGATCCGTTGCCCCTGGCACGGGGCTTGCTTCAACATCGGCACTGGCGATATCGAAGACTTCCCAGGGCTGGATAGTCTCCCCAAATTCCAGGTGAGAGGTCTGCAGATTAACAGCAAGCCAGCAGCCGGTCATTGAGGAAAATGCCCTGTGATCTTCGCCCAGTCCGTGCCCCTGGGAATCTGCAACAGCCTCCCCCTTCCCCTTTGCATGACTTCAGACAAATTACCTCCTCCGGTCCATTGACCAGAGTCCCTGGCATATATCCCAGCAAGCCACTCCCTTTTATCCCTAGACCAGAATTTCTCAACCTTGGACACTTGAAGGTGCGTGGACTCCAGTTCCCAGAATTCCCCAGGCAGCATGAAATCCATCCATCTTCAAGCAGGCAAGATTGAGAAATCTTGAAAAGTTTACAGACTGGGACTCCTTGAACTGGGGGCTGTCAAAGACCTTTGAGGGTTTTTTCCCCCCTGACACACCTGGCCAGGTCAACTGAGGTTCTAAGGCAAAGACAGGATGGGCAAGAAGGAGGCAATTTGGGACTCAAACGGTATCTCAGTAGCCTGTTGAATAAGCACGAAAGGCGAGCGGAGTCGTGAGGAGAATCAACAGTCTTTATTGAACAGAACAGTCTTGACAAAATACAGGAGAGAATTCAATGCAGGGTTTGTCTGACAGCTATTTATACGAAGCTGTCAGACGAACCAGCCAATCCCCAAGCCAGAGTTTCCCCGCTCTCAGCCAGGTCGCGTCTTAGCCAATCAGACGCGACCTGGCTGTTGCTAGTGCAGAAGCCGGCTGTCAGGGGAAATTCCCTGACGTCATCTGCCTGGACACAATATAGCCCAGCTTAGATTAGCAGAGTTGGAAGGGACTTTGTAGGTCATCTAGTCCGACCGGCTGCCTTATTTCTGTTGAATCTCTCCTTGATTAGTTTCCATCCATTATTTCTCGTCTGGCCTTCAGGTGCTTTGGAGAATAGCTTGACCCCCTCCTCTCTGTGGCAGCCCCTCAAATATTGGAAGAGTGCGATATTGTCTCCCCTGGTCCTTCTCTTCACTAGACTAGCCATGCCCAGTTCCTACAACTGTTCATCATATGTTTTGGCCTCCAGTCCCCTCATCATCCTGGTTGCTCTTCTCTGCACTTTTTCTAGAGTCTCAACAACTTTTTTATAGTGTGGTGACCAAAAATTGGATGCAGCTCTATCCTATCAGTCCTGCAGGTCAGGTCTACACAAAACACACATACACACCCTCTCTCTCTCCTTGTCAGTGGCCATGGACATAATGGCGCATAAGGAACGTTGTCTGGAATAACAGCCGATGCTGTCCCACAAACGTCTAACCAACTCTTTGCTCTGAGACCATTTCTTTGGTCTTTACTCGTACAATCCTAGGGTTGGAACGGATCTTAGAGGTCAACCTGGGCATGATTGCCCGGAGCAGCTCTGACAGATGTCAGATTTAACAGCACCTGTTCAACATTTTCAAGGGAAACTGAGGTCAACCATGTGTTGGGGATGCCCGTGGATCCTTGGTATGGGAGGACTTTGGCGGCGATTTGAGCCTCTGCTGGGTCAGGCTGGGCATCTCGCTTGATGCCACCGTTTCCCCCTGAAGACAATTTGTTTTTCATTGGGGGCGGAGGTGGGGCAGCTGGGTTAGGTTTATATAATGATGAAACACTTATTTTAATGAGGGTGAAAGTTGCATCATGAAACACGAAGGCGTTCTTTCTCCTTCTAGGTGAAAATTGAGAGGGAAAAAGTGTACATCCGAGCAAGCAAACAGGTGAGCTGTAGGGACTGGTTAGTTAATGCTATTTGATGTGTAGTTTCTATTTTTTCTGTTGTGTATTTTAATTATTTGATTGTAAGCCGCCTACAGTCACAGAAAAAGGACATGGGTAGCCATATAACTCAACTAACTAACTTACTGGAGTCATTGTGGTGCAGTGGTTAGGATGCAGTACTGCAGGCTAACTCACTGCTGACTCCAGGAGTTCGATCCTAACCAGCTCAAGGTTGATTCAGCCTTCCATCCTTCCGAGGTTGGTAAAATGAGGAGCCAGATTATTACGGGCAAGAGGCCGACTCTATAAACTGCTCAGAGAGAGCTGTAAAGCACTGTGAAGCGGTATATAAGTACTATTGCTATTGTCCGTCCTTCCTTCCTTCCTTCCTTCCTTCCTTCCTTCCTTCCTTCCTTCCTTCCTTCCTTCCTTCCTTCCTTCCTTCCATGGTGCGCAGTGGTTAGAATGTAGAACTGCAGGCAAACTCTGCCCATAGCCAGGAGGTCAATCCTGACTGGCTCAAGGTTGACTCAGCATTTTATCCTCCTGAGGTCTGTAAAATGAGGACCCAGATTGTTGGGGGCAAGATGCTCACTCTGTAAACCTCTTACAGAGGGATGTAAAGCATTGAGAAGCAGTATATAAGTCTATTAGTAACCAACCAACCAACCAATTTAATTAACCAGCCAACCAACGAACTCACTAACTAACTATGTGTAGAGCAGCTTTTCCCAGCATGGGTGCCTTCAAATCCCAGATTTCCCCCACCAGCCCAAGAATGCTGGGTGCTCTATCCACCTCTCTGGATAGAGTCCTGGCTGGAGGGGACTTGGCCAGAGGTGTAGGGATTGGGGTGCTGCATGCATCAGTTCGGGACTGAGTTGACCTGGCCCCTCCTTGCACCCCAGGCTCTTCAAGCCCAGAAGCGGACGAAGGTGATGGCAAAATGCATCTCGCTGAGCAACTACAACATCAGTAGCACCAACGTACTCATCATTGGGGCAGGTACTGGCTGGTGTAGAGAGGAGGTGCTCGAGGGCGGAGGCCTCCGCGTGGGGGTCAGAGCCCTGCTTAGATGGGTGTCCTCCTGGAGACGCAACTGCACGCGGTTCAAGGAGCAGGGATGTCCGCCCATCCCTTTGGATGCCCAAAATGAATCTGGTCTTGCCCATATTTTCAAAGAATTGTGGGAAAACTCACAAGGACACCCCCATTGTGGAAGCCTTGATTCGGTCATTCAGATGGGCTTTCTCGTTTATTCTGAACAATCCATTCAGTCTGGGGAATCCAAACAATTCTTTTCGGATCAAACCTCCAAGTCAAAGAGTTGTCCAGCCCAATTGGTGCCTCTGTGCTGGAGTGGCACCGTTCCTACTTCCTGGGACCCTCAGATCAATTTGGCAGTTTGAACCTCACCAGGCTCAAGGTTGCCTCAGCCTTGCCTCCTTCCGAGGTGGGTAAAATGAGGACCCAGACTGTTGGGGGCAATGGGCTGACTCTGTAAACCGCTTAGAGAGGGCTGTGAAGCGGTATATAAATCTAAGGGCTATTGCTACTCTGGGAGCAAGGTGGAGAAGACCTAATGGGGAATTCTCAGCCGCCAAAGGATGGGCGCTTCCACCAACAGTCACTTCCTTTGGCAGGTCCTGCTGGGCTGGTGTGTGCAGAGACTCTCCGCCAAGAGGGCTTCTCGGACAGGATTGTGATGTGCACAATCGATCGACACTTGCCCTACGACAGGCCCAAGCTGAGCAAGGTTGGTGCTTATCCAGGAATTTCTCCAAGGCTTCCTTGAGGACACTGGGTGGCTGCTC
The DNA here is from genome assembly GCF_964273705.1 of Natrix helvetica. NCBI lineage: Eukaryota > Metazoa > Chordata > Lepidosauria > Squamata > Natricidae > Natrix > Natrix helvetica. Next base: position 2,426,694 of record NC_138564.1, read on the forward strand.
CACTTTTCCTTCTTATCTCTGAGCATTTGAGCCTCTGCGATGCTGTCTTTGAAATGAAACAGAATTCCTTTTCATACAGTCCATGGGTGTCCATGTAACTTGTCACTCATCTGTCAATTTGTAAAGCGTTGCCATGACTATTATCAGGTTGGCATTGGAGGGAGGATTCCATGCGTACCTTTGGCCAGAGTTGGATCTCATATTTCTACAACCTAGTTGGTGGATATGATTTATGACACAGACAGAAGGGAGGGGATAGAGGGGTCAAACACAATTAAGCAGAATCAGTTTCGGTTCTGCAGAAGAATATGCCAGAATGTTGATCCTAATAAATGAATGGATTTATTTTGTACTTTGTCTTGAGGCTCGTAAATTAATTAGGTCATCTTCTGGGAACTTCACAGAGAGCCGAAATTGATTTCTGCTTAATTGCATTTGAACTTTACCCCCCTTCTGTCTGTGTCATAAATCATATCCACCAACTAGGTTGTAGAAATATGAGATCCATTGAGAAGCACTGCCATAGACCATTACACCTCCTTAGGGGGACCCTCCAGGTGTAGGTGAGATTACAACTCCCAGAACCCCTTCCAACACCTCTGGAAGGGGCTTAAGGAGTATCTAAGTACAAAACTGACCTCTTCTTTCAGTCGATGGATTCCCACGCTGACCAGATCGCTCTGCGTCCGAAAGAATTCTTCCGCACGAACGACATTGAGGTCCTGACTGAAATGCAGGTGAGGGTCTGTCTCTGTGGAGAGGGGGGGGGAGCTTCAAAGAGGGCCTGGATTTCTTTGTGGGAAATGTGAAGGGAGAGTCCGTGTGGATGTAAAAAAGGACTTTGTTATTAATCCAGAGATGGTTTGGTTTAACTCACCCTTTCGAGAGCTGCTCTATTGAACCAGGACCTGTGGAGGGAGGTCACGTCACCCAGCCTGGTTTCATCTCCAAAAACGGTGCAGGATGGGTGTGGTTGGCTCCCTGAAGCCTCTCCCCAGTGTGGACTCTTGTTCTGACCCGGCTCCCCAAACAACACAAACTCTCTGAAGTGAACTCAAAGAGCGCCGGCAAAAAGTTTCTCTCTCACTGCAGGCTAACAAGTTTGTCCTGCAGGGAGATGAATAGTTCTCTGCCACACCTATTCATCTCCACCTCCTGGCCTTTATCCCCAGAGCTAAGATGGGGCTTCCCTAGCAGCAGTGGTTCTTTTGTCCCAAGGACCGGCCCATAGATTTCCACTGCTCTCCTCTGTCTTCTGTGCATCCACACTTCAGGCACTGGACCCAGCTGTTCCTCCTCTTCCTCATCGGCCACCTCCAGACCTGGGGGCTGTTGACTCTCCATCTGAGGGCTGATGGACAGCCCACGCTCCACCTCTGTCTCTCTCTCTCTCTGCCAGCTCCATTCCCTCTCCCCCCCCCTCGGGGCTCCCAGGTTGCCTTGATGCTGACCGTGACTCCCACGCCTTCTCCTCCTCTGATTCGGCTGCTGGAGGGGCCGGCAGCCGACAGGTGACAACAACTCTGTAGGTGTGTGTTGCTCTGATGGGCAAAAAAAAAACAGCTAAGAAATTACTGTTAACGGCTCATCCTTCCTGTTTCAGGTGGTGGCGGTGGATGTCAAGAACAAGACGGCCATTTTCAAGGATGGGTTTAAGATGGAGTACAACAAGCTGCTGCTGGCAACAGGGAACACGTACGTGGCCCTAAAAGATTTTGCACCAAGTGTTGAGGTCTTGTTTTTCAGGCAGGGGAAGTTTTAATGCACCCCAAATGTGTTGGAGAGAGACTGGCTGAGCCAGGGGGAGGAGTCAAGTGGGGGATTAGTCTGGAATCTTTAAGTAATCACAAGAGGGCAAGGTCCGAGCCCCATTGAATGCCACTGAACCTTCTCTAGTCTGTCCTGGGTGCAAAGATTCCTCTGTAATAGGCACGAGTAACGAAGGAGCCAATTGGACTCTTCACGGGTGGATCTGGTTGTTTGGGTCTGACAGACCGTCTGAGAATGTTGTGGCGCCTTCAAGATGAATCAGTGGGTTTCAGCCTAAGCTTCCATGGCTTAGAAATTGAAATTAGTTTTGTGGAATCTGGTGAAATTTCATGGAACAAAGGAGAAACTTTGGCACAGTTAAACCAGTGGAACAGCTTGCCTACCTAATCCATTTTAGACCATGTAGGACAGTGATGGAGAACCTTTTCAGCACTGAGTGCGCGCACTAGAGTGCCAGAAACCCACAGAGCAGCTGGCCAGCGCACGTGTGCTTGTTTTTTGGCTGTTTTAGGGCCATTTTTAAGCTGTTTTCCAATGCTCTGGCGCCTGCAAAGACTAGCTGGCTGGCATGCCGGAAAGCAGAAGAGTAGATGGCATGCGTGCCCACAGAGAGGGCTCTGCATGCCACCTCTGGCACATGTGCCATAGGTTCGCCATCACGGATGTAGGATGAGAGCGGTGTATGCTGGCCATAAAACAGGAGGAGACTGAACCATTTTATTTAGTCATTTAATTTTTTTTATCCCGCTTTTATTATTTTTATAAATAACTCAAGGCGGCAAACAAACCTAATAATAAAAGGGATGAAAACGATGAAAGGCAGGAGCTGCATTTCCCATTCTCAGATGTGACCCCTTTTACTCCAACTGGGTAGCCAGAATTCTAGTCTTTTCCTAATCAAACTTGGCTTGGGTCCTTTGGGAAGGTGGGGCAGGAATAAGGAGGCTTTTCCACCTGCCCTTCTTTGACCTTTAGAGGGTCCCTCGGCCTGACCGCTCCAATCTCTCCTTCCAGACCCAAAACGCTCAGCTGCAAAGGCAAGGAAGTGGAGAACGTCTTCACCATCCGTGCTGTGGAAGATGCCAACCGGGTGGTCAAAGTGGCCACTGGCAAAAACGCCGTGGTGGTGGGAGCCTCTTTCCTGGGTGAGCAAAGGCTGCGTAGACGGCCTCGGAAGCTCACCTGATTCATAATGTGGTTTGTTTTATCTGAGTCTAGCATGCAGTATCGTGGTTTACCACTGTGTCTCCCTGGAAAATAAGACCCGCCCCGAAAATAAGCCCTAGCCTGATTTTTAGGGTGGGCCTTAATATAAGCCCTACCCCAAAAATAAGCCTGGGGGCAGCACAAGAAGCGAGCGCATGGGGGGATGACGGTGTCTGGCAGCAGCACGAACCCTCTGGTCCTTTGACACAGCGCATATAAGTCCCAAGTGCGGAGGCAGAGGCATGGTGGGAGGGGAGAGGCAGGTGATCCCGCCACTCCAAGCAGGTGCCTAGCACAGCCGCGGACAAGCTGAGAGATGGTGGGACAGAGTGGATGGTGCGTTGGGATCGCCTCCCCTGTGCCTCTGGCTCCAACAGGCACTTTTCACCCAGAGGGAAACAAAGCTCCATCTGCTTGCAAACGGGATACTTTGAAATAGAGATCCCGAATGCCGTCCCTCTGCTAAACAAATCATTCCCTCCCCACTGTCAAACCATTCACTAAGGCTGCATTACTATTACTATTAGTCTTCTCATCGTTCCTATCCCACATCTCCTCCCACTTATGACTGCAGGACTGTAATTCTGTGGCTTGTATCCTTACGATTTATATTGATATTGTTTCCTGATTGCTTATTTGTACCCTATGATCATCACTAAGTGTTGTTCCTTATGATTCTTCACGAATGTCTCTTGTCTTTTTATGTACACTGAGAGCATCTGCACCAAAGACAAATTCCTTGGTGTCCAGTCACCCTTGGCCAATGAAGAATTCTATTCTAATTCTAATTCTACCATGTTTCCCTGAAAATAAGGCAGGGTTTTATTTTCTTTTGACCCCCCCAGAAATAAGCACTTGGCCTTATTTGGGGGGAGGTCTTATTATTTTTGAGGTGCAGGAGGTGGTGAGTATAGTCACCTCATGGCTGCTGCTGTGTTGAAATATTTTGGGGGAGGGCTTATTTTTTGGGGAAGGCTTATTTTAGTGCATGTGCTCAAAAGCCCAATTAGGCCTATTATCCAGGGAGGTCTTATTTTCAAGGAAACAGTACTCTACTCTACTCTATTGCTAATTGCATGCATCCCATTTACAAGTAGATGAAGTATTCCGTCATTTCTCTGTCTGGGCAAAAAGTGTTTGGGCACCTATGGGGTGCTTGGGAATGGAGCAAATCCCAAGCATCCTCTAAGCACCCAAACACTTTTTGCCCAGATGGAGACAAAGCTTTCTCTGCTTGCAAATGAGACGCTTTTGCTAATTACTCTGTTTAAAAACATCCCACTTGCAAGCAGACGAAGCTTCAAGTCTCGGTCATTTTTCCATTCAGGCAAAAAGTGTGTTTGCCCTGGGAAGCCCTGTAAGCCGTTGTGAACGTGGGCAAGCAGATGGTGGGAGGAGGTGGGCAGTTACCCTCAAAATAAGACCTCTCTGAAAAGAAGGCCTAATAGGTCTTTTGGTCCAAATGAAATATATAAGACCCAATCTTATTTTCGAGGAAACCCGGTATCTATGGTTTATGATTTAGCATGCAAAGCAAATCCTGCTGTTTGTAGTTTATTGCACAAACTATGATTAAGGAAACCATGATTTAGTACAGTATGTGGACACAGGCTAAATATGTCTTGAAAATTAAATTCTGTGTCCTAGTTGGAGATTGAGGAGGAGGGCTGTTTTTAGCTGTTATTTTTTCCTCGTTTTGCCCAACTTGAACTGTTTCAGCAGCTGGAACGGCTGTCTTTGTGCTCCCCTCTCAGCTTGTGTTGGGTCTTTCTCACGGTGGCTCCCTAACCCTCCTGCTCCCTCTGGCCTTTTGCAGGGATGGAGGTGGCTGCCTACCTTTCGGAGAAGGCTCACTCGGTCTCGGTGGTAGAGCTGGAAGAAGTCCCCTTCAAGAAATTCTTTGGGGAGAAGGTTGGGCGGGCCCTCATGAAGGCAAGGCAGCTCCTTGCGGGGGGCATTTGGGGAGGGCCGCACCTTGTTTTGAGGGGAATGTCTTTCAACCTTCTCTCCCCTTCTTCTCCTCTCGGACAGATGTTTGAAAACAACCGAGTGAAGTTCTACATGCAGACCGAAGTGTCAGAACTGCGGGAACAGGAGGGCAAGGTAGAGTTGGATGGATCAATTGTCAATGTGTACAATAAAATTGAATGAGCCTCCCTTGGTACAGCCCTCCCGAAAACACCAAATACATCTCAATCCATAAATGTAAAAATGGCTGTGTGTGTGTGGATGTTCCAGCATAACTCAAACTTGGTACACAGATGACTTAAACTCTGAAAAAAAAATATTGTTGGGGTAAGACACCCCTAAAACCCCTCGTGGGTAGGTGGGTGTTCTGTTAAGATACAGCCTGTTCTGCCTTAAAATGGCTTCTATTGTACTGCTGTAAAACGGCTTCTACTATACAGCACAGTGGAGTTGCCATGGTAACTGCTTCACAGTACTCTACAATACTCCACAAG
>NC_138564.1:2434631-2544631 GCF_964273705.1 Natrix helvetica
TTCCTCATCTCCTTCCTACCCTCTCTCCTTCTCCCTTCCATCTTCATCTCCTCCCTTCTATCTTCCTTCCCTCCTCTTCCTCTCCTCTCCTCCTCTTTCTTTCTTTTTCTATTGTTGTAGGTCCTTTCTTTTCTCCCTCCCTCCCTTCTCTACTTTCTTCCTTCCTCTCTCCTTTCCCTTCCTTCTTCCCTTACCTCTCCCCTACTCTTCTCTTCCTCATCTCCTTCCTACCCTCTCTCCTTCTCCCTTCCATCTTCATCTCCTCCCTTCTATCTTCCTTCCCTCCTCTTCCTCTCCTCTCCTCCTCTTTCTTTCTTTTTCTATTGTTGTAGGTCCTTTCTTTTCTCCCTCCCTCCCTTCTCTACTTCCTTCCTGCCTTGCTCTCTCCTTCTCCCTTCTTTCTTCCCTTACCTCTCCCCTACTCTTCTCTTCCTCATCTCCTTCCTACCCTCTCTCCTTCCCCCTTCCATCTTCCCCTCCTCCCTTCTATCTTCCTTCCCTCCTGTTCCTCTCCTTCCCTTCTCTCTTCCTTTCTTTTTCTACTGTTGTAGCTGTCTCTTCCAGTTCTTACTTTTTATTTTCCTGGGGTGATATTTAAACCCAAAAATAGTTAAATATCGTTTCTTTTTCCCTTTCCTTCTCAAATCTAGCCAGGATATTTATGTTTGAAACTGCCTGCCCACACCTACCCACCCACCCAAGGAGAGGTGGGGAGCCTCCCACACCCAGCAACAAGCAGGGCTGTGTCAAAGAAATCACTTAGGCGTTTGGGTTTTTTCTAAAGAGCTTTATTATTTGTTAATAACAAAAATAAACATTCCATCTTTCCTTACGCAGTGTGTCATCTGGGTACAAACATTTCTGTGCAACTTCGTTCCTTTTTTGCTACATCTGTCACATTCATATTAACATTATTTCCCTAAGTTTAGTATTATAATATATTGAGCATTTAAACGTTATAAGACTCTCCATTTTTCTTCTTAATATCTTCTAGTAATAATATCATATCAACGTTAAACATCATTATTCTCATCATACACATATTAACAGTTTTCATCTTATTTATATCTCTAAGTGTATTGTCAACTTATTTTTTAGCTTTCTTCATTTCCAAACTCCTTTTTTCTCCCTCCAACCATTGGTAAAACACTTCCCATATCATACAATAACCAGTTTGCTCTTTCCCCTTAATTGCTAATGTTAATCTGTTCATTTCTGCACAGTTTTATCTTACCTTATCACCTTGTCATCAATAGGAATCTCTACACTTTTCCAATGTTGTGTAAATACAATTCTAGCTGCGGTTAATACATGAATGATTAAATATGCATTCTCTTTATTATAAATTTCAGGTAGAATTCCTAGCAGAAATGTTTCTGGCTTCAGCTCAATATGTTGTTGAGCTGAAGGGGGTGTTTGGTTTTTTTAATTGGCTGCGTTTTATCTTTCCCCAAAGCTGAAGGAGGTAGTGCTGAAGAGTGGTAAGATACTCCGGGCAGATGTCTGCGTGATCGGCATAGGTAAGTAGCTGGAGTATTGGGGGGAGGGCTTTGGGGGGGGTCTGAAGAAGATCAAAATGCACCAGGACTGCCCAATCGAAGCTCACTCTCTCTACATGTGTCACATGCTGTGCTGCCCCACTCACTCACACACACATCTAAGTGTGGTTTATAGAGAGTTTTATTGATGCTCCCCAGCAGTTCCCTTCACCCAACCTCAGAACTGCCCCAAATCAATCCAGCCACAAGCAGGGCAGGATTAGTCCACCAGACAATGGCCGGTGGTTCATAAAACAGTAGAAAGTTGCTCCAACCAACCAAGTCTACCAAACAAACTTGAATCCACCAGGGAAAACTGAAAGGACATCTACGAGAGCTCACGGTAAGAGAAGTTCAGAGTCTCCAAGGCACAAAGTCGAGCAGGACATATGAGGAATAAACACACATAGCCATAAACACAACATGTTATTCCCAGCAATGCCTTCCTCTTCCTGCCATGATAAATAGCTTTCCAGTGCAGCCCATCAAGACAGCCAGGGCCTCCTCCTGAGAAATCTGGAAGATCTCCATTGCTCTTGTTTTTTCTCTGCCCTGCGTGCTCTCGAATCTACCGGAGAAGGCAGCTCCTGCTCCTCCTCTTCACTGATCATCCACACCTGCAAGCTGTCTCCATCCGAAGCATCCTGTACATTTCTTTTGGCAGGCTGTTCAGAGTCATTAATTAACCCACTTTCTGACATGCCAGGAATGAGCTCATCCCCCCTTGAGCCGACCTCCAAGGAAGAATCGGAGGAATCATCCAAGAGAGACATCACACATGCTTTGATCAGTTGCTCTTGGCCATCTTGAGCTTTTGGATAACCCCCTGGGGATGTCCCTGAGTGCCCCCTGTGTCTTGAGGACTCTTCCTTGACCTTCCCACAAGGACAGCCCTTACTTTAATTATACAGCTCTTTCGGTCCATCAGGGGGCAGCATTTAGCTGACACTTGCTGAGTTTGAAAAAAAAACCACTGTAGATTTTGGGATGGGGGACCACCTGGAGATTCTAGAACAATGATTAAGCTGGAAAGGGGGCCCTGGCAAAATACGTCTCTATGGTGACCAAAAAAAATGTCCCTGAAGTAAGTTACAGAGCTCAGTGAGGAGAGTCAGTAGAGAGATGATAGTTGACATCGGCTCATTCACAAAAATGCAACTGAATGGAGCTGAGCGTTTACTGACCGGATGCCCTTCCTGTCACCAATGTGGAGTTTTGTTCAGCAGATATAGTCTCACTGGGCCCAGAGAGAAATATCTGCCTCTACCTAGGATCAAACTCACAGCCTCCTGATTGTGAGACGACAGTTTCCACCTCTAGGCTGCCGCACCACTCAGAGAAATCCTTGCATAGGATAATTATTTCATACGACAGAAACTGGGATCTTCTGAAGCCATGAGAAAGTGTGAGAAGGAAGTGATGACATAATGGGGGGGAGCCCCAAAAGTGTTTGACTTTGACAGTAAGGAATTAACAGCATCAGGGACACTAAAATATAGCATATATTTAAATAATAGTTTATTTAAACTATTTATTTAAAATAAGCTACATTTTAGTTTATTTAAAGCATTTTAATTCACTTTTCCACCAAAAAGCCAGAATGTTTTATAGGCCACCAAAGAGCAACCATCACCTAAAGTTTTTTACAAGCTAAAAAACTGTAATATGGAAGGAAAATAGGAGGGGGAAGTGGAGGGAGGTGGGGGGGGGGACTTACAACAAAGCACCAATTGGTAATTGGGACTTAAACTTGTATTATCTCCAGTTTATATGGATGATCTGTCGTTCTATGATTTATAAAGCAGATGGAGTTGTCAAGAGTAATTAGCATTTGATAATGGTCTTTTCTGTGGTTGAAATAAATGGGGCTGGGGGTCAAGAGTCCCTCCCACTGCTAATGCCCTTCTTCTCTTTGGTGCAGGAGCCTCTCCAGCCACTGGCTTTTTGAAGCAGAGCGGCGTCCATCTGGACTCCAAAGGTTACATTGTGGTGAACAAGGTACCCTAGAAGCAGCCAAACAGGCCGGCCAGGGAGGAGGGGGCAGTGGCAGTGGTGGGGGAGGGGGCTGTTGGCCAAGCACTGGACTATTCATCCATCCATCCATTCAATTCATTCATTCATTCAGCCATCCAATTCAACCATCTATCCATCCATTCAATTCATCCATCCATCCAGTTCCTCCATCCAGCTATCCATTCAATGCATCTATCTATCCATCTATCCATCCATCCATCCATCCATCCATCCATCCATCCATTCAATTCATCCACCCATGCATCCAATTCATTCATTCAATCCATCCAATTCATCCATATATCCATCCATCCATTCAATTCATCACCGGGAGAAGAGCCTGCTTGTCTCTAGAGTTTGTGGGAGCTTCATCACTGGAGGCATTCAAGAAGAGATTGGTCAGTCACCTGTCTGAAATGGTAGAGGGTCTCCTGCTTGAGGGGGGGAGGGTTGGACTAGAAGACCTCCAAGGTCCCTTCCAGCTCTATTCTGACTAATGTCACATCTAGCCCTTGTTTCAACGTTCTAAATACCATGCATGAAATCAATCAGAGACCAAGGCAGAATCATCCTTAAAGTTCCAATTTAATCATACAGGCAAGATAGCACGTCTATGGAATTCCAACTCTGATTTTCTTCCTGGAATTCCACCCAGTTGAAAGTTCATGATCTTATCCCCACACCCACAAATCCATCACATGTTCCAATCATCATCTTCTACGCTGGCATCTACACCCCTCTGCTTCCGGTCAGGTGTCGAGGTGCAGAGACAAAAGATGACCTTGGCTTCTATAAAAGAATGTCAACAATACATTCCACAATCCTACTCCTTTCTATTCCCCCCTCCCAACTACTACACTAATGAAACACATAGGAAATTATAAGAAAGTGTGGCAGGCCAAAGATCCTAAAAGAAACATAACTACAGGCCTGATACCTTGCCTTTCTTGAGGTCTGAATTGGAAACACTCCCTGGCATATCAGGTAAGAGAAAGTGTTGAGTAGGTTCAACCTTCTTTAGCCTTGGTCTTTGGGGTATTGTTGCTGGCTAATGCAGTTGCAGGTTGGATATCAAAAAAACCTTAATATAACCCTAAAGGCATATATTAAAAAGATTTATTAAGAGGGGTCTTCTATTTATGGCAAAGATTTTCTTTCTGGATACACCCCGGGAGATCCTGCCTTGTGAAGAGAGGAGTGGGCCATGGACAGGATTTGCAAAGGGGCTGCTTTCCTCGGGCAAGATTTAAAGCCCTCCCCCATCTCCCCACTTCCACCCCTGGAATGGCCTTGTTATCAGCAAAGGAGGCTTACATATTAATGAGGATTAACAAGTATTAGGCACTTGCTAAGACGAAAGAGAGAAATAATTAACTGATAAGGTTAGAACTGGAGGTTTTTTATCTTGCTATAAAAGTAAATAGGAAGATTAGCTTGTCTGGGCAAGCCTCTTTCCAAGTATTAATTAAAAAATGTGGGTCAATCACAGGGCAGGTATTGAAATATAAATGGATATTTTCCTGTCCCTGGGTCTCTGCTGTGTTTTCCACAACTGCTTAGCTGAATTGCAATTTTTTATATGACTTTAAACAGATCTGCTGCTAATTTCTCCAACTCCTGCAGTTTGCTTGCTAGCAGTGTTTTCTAAGACTTATTTTTTTTTATTTCTAGAACCTCTGGCTTTAGTGATAAAATCTTCCTATTTTATTTGGGGATCTTTTTAACGATTTATCTGTACAGTCACACACCTGTTCTTCACATCTTTCCAGTAGGTCTTTGCCTTATTGTTTTACGGAGTCCCTGTTTGTATAAATGTTTCTCTTAATTTCTATGATTTGCTTATGACCTGTTCTTCCCTGCATTACTCTAAATTTACTCCTTTTCTTCTCTGCATTTAGTTTGGGCACTTTTTCCTTCCTCTTTGTTATTTCTGCTTTCATCTCATGTTTTCAATCTTTGCCTTGTTTTGCTTTTTGCATTTGAGATTTGCTTCATCTTTAAGGATGTCAAGTAAACCTTCTAGTTAGCCGAAAAATGGACACACCAGGCTTAATAACCCAACAATTTATGGAATAGGTCAGATCAGTCAGAAGAGACTTACAGCCCTTGGGTAAGCATGAGAATATTAGAATACAAGGATATCCACTCTTCATGTGAATGTGACTCTCTCAAGAGGAAGAGCAGGCTGGGCTCCCTGTTTCACTGTCTGTATTTGCACGAGGACAAAGGCAGCTGTGCTTCCTTCAGTCAGAGCCAAACCATTTCTTAGTTATTTACTTCCCCCGTGCAGCTGAAAACCAGGAAGTGTCACGGGGCTGTCCGTTAAAAACGATCAGGATGCAACAGGTATAAAAACTAGATGACTCTGGCTGTGGAGAAGTTCCTAAAGACGCTTCCAGGTATTCCTCAGCATCTTTATTTCTAGTCATCACTTGACTATTGTTATATTTTTTAGAGGTTAGACAAATGATAAAAGCTACTGGGAAAGTTAAGAAAATGATTCTGTCTGGTTGCTTTGCCTGTCTTTTGAAATCTATTGATAGTGCATCCACCCTTCCTTCCTTCTTTCCTTCCTTCCTTTCTTTCTTTCTCCCTCCCTCTCTCTTTCCTTCCTTTTGCTCCTTCCTCCTTCCCTTGCTCTTTCCTTCCTTTGCTCCTTCCCTCCCTCCTTCCTTTCTTCCCTGCCTCCCTGCCCCTTTCCTTCCTTTCCTTCTTTTTTTCTTTGTTCCTTCCTTCCCTCCTTCTTTCCTTCCTTGGCCCCTCCCTCCCTCCCTTCCTTCATCCTTCCTTCACTCCCTCATTCCTTCCCCTTTTCTTTCTTTCTTTCCTTCCTTTACTTCTTCCTTCCTTTGTTCCTTCCTCCCTCCCTCCCTCTTCCGTCCTGCAATGGACCATTCCCTGTCCGTCCTCCCCTTGCAAGGTGTTCCCCCAACAGAACTCTTCTCTCCCTTCCAGATGATGCAGACCAACATTCCAGGGGTTTTCGCTGCAGGCGACGCGGTGGCCTTTCCTCTGGCGCTGAGGAACCACAAGAAGACCAACGTTCCCCACTGGCAGATGGCTCACATGCACGGTGAGTGTTGTGGTGGTGGAGAAGTCTCCGTGTCCCCTCTGGGAGTCCTGGGAAATCCTTGGCAAAACGGTGCAGGTAGCTGCAGCCTGTCTTGGCTTAGGGCAGTCAAGATATCGGGGAGGGAGGGAAGAGGGATGAGAACCTCTTCTGTGGTCCCTTCCCAGGCCCAGGACTGTCCTAGGCCTAGTTGGGTGCTCAGCTTCGCCTTTCCCAATCATACTTTCCCTATAAACGCCAAAGGAGACGCCTAGAGAGTCGTTGGAGATCCTCTCGTTCCGAATTTGACCGAGCACAGGCACGAGCCTACTTGAGGACGTACCTTGTGGCATTAAGAGCGGCCAAACGTCAACATTGCGCCGCCCTTATTGCGTCTGCAGATAACCGCCCTGCCGCCTTGTTTCGGGTGACTCGTTCCCTCTTGTTTGAGAGGCCGCGGGAAGCCCCTTTACAGGGTAGAGCAGAGGAGTTTGGGAAATATCTACATGACAAAGTCGCTCAAATCCGGATGGGATGGACCCCCTTCAGTGGTTCAGTAGAGACGCCCGGGGCGAGTCTTGAGGGTCCGCTTTGGGAGGAGTTTGATTCGGTTGCCATCGAGGATTTGGACAGGTTGCGTGGACGTCTGCGACCCACCACATGTTTATTGGACCCGTGTCCCTCCTGGCTTGTACTGGCATCCTGGGAGGTTACACGTGACTGGCTCCTGGTCCTAGTGAACACTTCGTTGGGTGAGGGGTCTCTACCAGCCGCCTTGAAAGAGGCGGTGGTGAGACCCCTGCTCAAGAAGTCTTCCCTGGACCCGACGGACCTAGTCAATTATCGTCCAGTCTCCAACCTTCCTTTTTTAGCGAAGGTTGTAGAGAGTGTGGTGGCACAGCAGTTCCCACGCCACCTGGAGGAAAATGATTATCTAGACCCGCGCCAGTCCGGCTTCCGACCCGGGCACAGCACGGAGACGGCCTTGGTCGCATTGGTGGATGATCTCTGGCGGGCCAGAGATAGGGGTTGTTCCTCTATCCTGGTCCTATTAGACCTCTCGGCGGCTTTCGATACCATCGACCATGGTATCCTGTTGCACCGGCTGGAGGGGCTGGGAGTCAGGGGCACCGTGTTACGGTGGTTTGGCTCCTACCTCACTGACCGGACGCAACGTGTGTTGGCAGGGGAGCAGAGATCGACCCGGAGGCCTCTCACATGTGGAGTGCCACAGGGTTCGGTACTCTCGCCTCTCCTGTTCAACACATACATGAAACCGCTGGGCGAGATCATCCGTGGTTTTGGGGTGGGATACCATCTGTATGCTGATGACACTCAGCTATACATCTCCACCCCAAACCACCCCAATGAGGCCATCGAAGTGATGTCCCGGTGTTTGGAGGCCGTACGGATCTGGATGGATGGCAACCGACTGAAACTCAACCCTTCCAAGACGGAGTGGCTGTGGCTTCCGGCGCCCCGGTTCAACCAGGTGTTTCCATCCCTGGCCATTGGGGGCGTGCAACTAGCCCCTATGGAACAGGTGCGCAATTTGGGCGTCCTCCTGGATGCCCGGCTGTCCATGGATGACCATGTAACAGCCGTGGCAAGGGGGGCGTTCCATCAGGTTCGCCTGATGCGCCAATTGCGCCCCTTATTGGACCGGGATGCCCTACGCACAGTCACCCATGCGCTGGTGACGTCTCGCCTGGACTACTGCAATGCTCTCTACATGGGGCTTCCTTTGAGATGCACTCGGAGACTACAGTTGGTCCAGAACGCGGCCGCGCGGGTGATCATGGGGAGGACTAGATTCTCCCCTGTAACACCTCTCCTGCGTGAGCTGCACTGGCTTCCTGTGGTCTTCCGAGTGCGTTTCAAGGTCTTGATTATGATCTTTAAAGCGCTCCATGGCACAGGGCCTAGTTACATGCAGGATCGCATCCTGCCCCACACATCCCTACGACCAATCCGCTCTCACAGAGAGGGACTTCTCCGGGTGCCGACCGCCAAACAGTGTCGGGGGGCGACACCCAGGAGCAGAGCCTTCTCTGTGATGGGCCCAGCCCTGTGGAATGACCTCCCCCGGGACATTAGGATGACTTCCGATCTCCGCTCCTTCCGTGTACAACTGAAAACCCACCTCTTCCAACTATCTGGCCTGGCTCAACCGTAATTTCCTCGTACTCCTCCTGACTGTCTGTTTTTAATCATTTTGAATTGGATTGTACATGGGGTATTGTAATTAGGGTATTTTAATGGTTTTTAACTGTCTATGTATTGTATTTGTTAACCTCCTCCGAACATGTGTGTCTTTGTACTTATGTATGTCGTGGATTTATGTAAATGTTATATGTTTTTTACTCCATTGTACGCCGCCCCGAGTCCTTTTCGGAAAGGGAGCGGCTAATAAATTTAAATTATTATTATTATTATTATTATAAATAAACCTCCCTCTGTTCTGGTTTTAAAGCTTGCTTCGCTCCACCTTGTTCAAGACAGATGCATCACACACACACACACACACACACACACACACACAAAGTCACACCCACCCACCTCCAACCACAACAGGGCAGGGTGGACCGTAAAAAAAAGAGAAGGCCGTCACTGTAACCACCCGTCCAACTTTTCCTGATCTTGCATCTTCCTTGATGCCCCTTAGGATTGAGTCTCCTTTGTTTGTAGCTGCTGGCTCAGGTTTCACTTCGGGATCCACCAGGATACCCAGAAACTTTTCACATGTGCTGCCGTCCTTTAAAGTTCCCCCCATCCTACTAGGTACCCGTCTTTAGATTTTTCCCTACTGGAGTCTCAGACTTTGCATTTGGGAAGAAGTGTAGAGCTGGTCTTGGCAATGAGGAAGGTAGGAGTGAGCTGTTAAGAGAGGATTTTCAGTAGTCTTGACAAACAGGAAAGCAGGAGAAAGACCCTCCAAATGGCTACGGTTTTGTGTACGAGACAGGGAGAAAGCTGGACAGGCTCCCAAGATGCTGTTTCTTTACCCCACAACAATAAAGAGCCCTGCGAGAGTCTCTCTGCAGTGTTCTTGTCTCAGAGGATGGATTTGTTGCGTGCAACAGCCAACGAAGACATGGATTGTTTTTTTTGACCTAGGCAACCTCAAAGGGCTTTCACCAGTTTTTCTCAACTTTAGCAACTTTTAAGATGGGTGGACTTCAACTCCCAGAATTCCCCAGCCAGGTTGGGGAATTCTGGGAGTTGAAGGCCACCCATCTTAAAGTTACCAGAGTTGAGAAACAATGGCTTTCACCAGGGGTCGGCAACAGGGGTGGGTTCCTGCCAGTTCTAAGCTCTTCTATAGAAGAGGTTCCACAAATCTACTGTGCCGTTGAGAACCGGTTCCAGCTCCTTCCCTCCACCCGTCCGTACATCATCAAGATGAAGAGCGAGAGGAGGAATTCTGGGAGTTGAAGTCCACAAGTCTTAAAACTGTCAAGTTTGAACACCCCTGGATTTTTTTTTCTAAAGGGTCTTGTAACTTGACAGCTTTAAGACTTGCACACTTCAGTGCCAGAGTTTCTGAGCCAACATTTTGGTTGCTAAGCAAGAGCATTGTTAAATGAGTTTCACCACATTTTACAAGTTGGCCACTCCCACCCAGTCACATGGCTGGCAAGCCAATCCCACCCAGTCACATGGCCGGCAAGCCACTCCCACAAAACAGGCCACACCTACAGAAGAGGTTCTAAAAATTTTTGAAACCTACCACTGGTCGGCAACCTTACACACTCAAAGAGCCACAAAGGTCCTAACTGGAAGACCCCCATTCAATTCTGGAGCCGACCGGAAGTCTGGTTCCTACACCATTGAGTCTCCTCCTAGCACGGCCTCCTTTTTTCTGTGCTGCCGGAAGTCTGGTTCCCCCACCATAGAGTCTCCTCTTAGCATAGCGTTCTTTTTTCTCCACCTGTCCTAACTGAAAGCCCTATCAATTGTGGGGCCAAGCAGTGACAGGGAGACACCGGAGAGGGATGAAAGAGCCACGTGTGGCTCCAGGGCCGTGGGCTGCCGACTCCTGCTTACACCATTCAAATAATGAACAAACACAGTTCTGATGTGCTCTAAAGTCCCTAACTCACATGCCTCATATTGACTTCCCTGTTACATTCTCTGTTGCATCCCAGGGCGCATAGCAGCACTCAACATGCTGGCCTACGGGACCGAAATCAGCACCGTCCCTTACCTGTGGACAGCCATGTTTGGCAAGAGCATCCGCTATGCAGGTGAGGGAAGAAAAGTTTAGGACTGGAGTGTGTGTGGAGACCTGCTTTTTGGTTGCCTTTCTGGGTTTTGGGAGGTGGTGGGCTGTTTGATATTCTCAGGTACTTTGTATTTTAACTCTTGTAATGTTCGTTATTGTTTTTATTTCGTTGTTTGCTGCCCAGAGTCACTCATTATTTAGCCACATATATTTGATAAATTAAAAAAAAAAGAATACACTCAGACAGATTGGCAAATCTTAGAAAGCTTGGAAGAAATGCAGAAATCTTGTATCTGTCTACGATTTGTGCTATGAAACTAAGTCCAGATTTGAATGGCTGGAGAAAGTATCTAATTTAGGGTGCCTTAAAATGTCGCCTTCTCCACTCTTGACCAAAAGGGAACTAATTCTGCACCTGGTCAACTCACCTGCACTTTGCAGCAAAAATTCTCTTTGTTTTTGCCACGTCGTAACCCAGCGCTCCATAAAAATGTGGTGAAATACATTTTTAAAATGTCTGTTTGTTTCAAGATGCTCTAAATGTATTTATTAGTGTGTAGTATTAAATTAGTTTCTTATTATATATATTATTATGCTTTTTTAAAGAGACGGCAGATTAAAATAGGAAAAAGAAACTAGTGCTTCCTACCTAGACAGGTTGTTTTTCTTTTCTAGGACACGGAGAAGGATTTGATGATGTGATTATTCGGGGAGACCTAGACGAACTTAAATTTGTAGCCTTTTACACTAAGTAAGTGCCCATGAAAAGCTCTAATTTAAAAGCCACCATGATGAGTGTTGCAAAATTACGCTATACTGTTTGTTTATAATAAGCAAATACAGCTGTTTGTGTATTGCTTGTTGGTGTTGTCAGAAGCTGGCTGAATCTGTGCAATCGATTTTAGCTTCCAAGAATCATAATAGAACTTTTTATTTTATTACTTGGGCCATGAAACTCCAGATTTATAGGGTTTCTCAACTTTGGCAACTTTAAGATGGGTGGATTTCAACTCCCAGAATTCTCCAGACTGCATAGCTGGCTGGGGAATTCTGAGATCGAAGATCATCTCCCGAGAAAGGCGGTACTAAAAAAAAAACATTTTGGAAGAAGCACACCAAGGACCATTCCAGGCTTCCAAAGTTCCAAAGAATTTTGATTGTCTTGAATATTGGGCTGCATCCAGTTCATTGTCCATGTTTAGCGGTGAGAAATGTCAGATTCCAAAAGTCAGTAGAGATTCTCAGTCATCCAAGTCACGGTTGTCCCAAAGGTGCTTTTTCAGGAGGCATAACTGGAGTTTCTTGTTTTTCCTTTTGAAGACGTTTCGCTTCTCATCCAAGGAGCTTCTTCATCTCTCAAGACAGTGGGGAATGGAAGGATTTATATTCCTTTAAATTTCCAGAGGACAAATTGCAGATTACAGGAACCATTTGCACCACTCAGCTGACCCTGAGGACACAGATAAAACCTCCAAGTGGCCTCAAGGACCCTCTAAAAGGATGCAAATGACCAGCTGTCTGCAAGGAATATAAATCCTTCCATTCCCCACCATCCAATCAGAGCTGAAGAAGCTTCTTGGATGAGAAGCAAAACGTCTTCAAAGAAAAAACAAGAAAGCCCAGTTATGCCTCCTGAAAAAGCACCTTTGGGTCAGGTTCCAAAGTTAAATACAGTTTATGCAGTTCCTGGCTTAGCAGTTGTACTTGGTAGACCACAGATTTCAAATAAGCCAACAATGCAAAGCACTTGCTCCTAGAAGGGAGCCTACCTGTTGCTGCCGAACAGCGCCATCTGCAGAAGGGAGTTTGAAAAGCCGTCTTTTTTTGACCATCCCCGAGAGATGCCACCATTGCTAGCTTGTTATTTGAGCCAATGAAGTGGGTCATGCGAATATAATTAGTCGGCATTTGTGCTCCATTCATATCACAGTTCGCTGGGTCAACTCAGCGGACCTGGATGCAAAAGAAGCAAAGCGCCTAGGAAAAGCTCCCTTGGGTTCCACTGGAGCCTCCCGCCTTGTGTGAAATGCACCCTGGGCAGCTGGCAGCGGCTCTTAACTCCCACTTCTGAGCCTTTGATCTTTTCTTCCAGGAGCGACGAAGTGCTGGCCGTGGCCAGCATGAACTACGACCCGCTGGTCTCCAAGGTGGCCGACGTCATGGGTTCTGGCAGGGCCATCCGCAAGCGAGACGTGGAGTAAGTCCTCTTGTGTAGCTGCCGCCTTCCTCCTCCACAGAAAGGTTATCTCTCCGCATATATTCCAGCCCCGCCACTCCCACTCCGCGTGGAGCAAACATGTTGGGACAAAAGCCTTTGTGTGAGCTTCCCGTGTCCCTCCCTCATCTCATCAACTTCTTTGTGGGGTGGAGTGAACAACTGAATGGAGCTTAGTGTTTACTGGCCAGATGCCCTCCCTGTTGCCGATGAGGAGTTTTCTTCAGCAGATATGTTCTCATCGTGCCCAGAGAGAGAAATATCTGCCTCTACCTAGGATTGAATTCACAGCCTCCTGATTGTGAGGCAAGAGCTCCACCTATAGGCCACCGCACCACTCTCCCTGTGGCTTTCCCTGACCCTCTGAAACACAAGCGCATCATTCTTGCGACTTTACACTGGGCTTGCCACTTTTGCCTGGAGGAAAGAGCCTGGAGATTGGAAGGAGGGAGATCTGAAGGGTTCTTTGTTCTAATTCTGAATCAGGAGGGTGCACATGTGGGTGGGTGGGTGGGTGTGGGGGTCTATGACAATTTGCTGTGGCCAACTGACCGCAGGACACCTCTCTGTGGGACAAGAGTTACACAAGCATTACAGAAACGGTGGGACAGAATCATTAAAGCAAGGATGCAAAAGGAGGGACAGAGTGAAATGCGAACGACAACAATGAAAATATTTGTATTCATTTTAAATAATTGAATTGTTAAATTTGATTTAATTATTGAATTTAATTCAATTATTCAATTTAATTATTGAATAATTGAGCCACGGTGACACAGTGGTTAGAGTGCAGTAGTGCAGGACTACTTCTGCTGACTGCCGGCTGCCTGCAACCTGGCAGTTCGATTCTCACCGGCTGAAGGTTGACTCAGCCTTCCCTCCTTCCGAGGTGGGTAAAATGAGGACCCAGATTGTTGGGGGCAAAAGGCTGACTCTGTAAACCGCTTAGAGAGGGCTGTAAAAAGCACTATGAAGCGGTATATAAGTCTAAGGGCTATTGCTATCTATCTTCCTTCCTTCCTTCCTTCCTTCCTTCCTTCCTTGTGGTTAGAATGCAGTATTGCAGGCTAGCTCTGCCCACTGCCAGCAGTTCAATTCTCACCAAGCTCAAGGTTGACTCAGCCTTCGGTCGTTCCGAGGTGGGTAAAATGAGGACCCAGATTGTTGGGGGCAAAAGGCTGACGCTGTCAACCGCTAAGACAGGGCTGCAAAGCACTGTAGAGCGGTATATAAGTCTAAGTGTTATTGCTATTGCTAAATTGTCCCACGGTGAGTTGGTCGTGGTGTGTGGGCTGCAGAAAGTTGCCCCTTTCCGTGTCGGAGGCCAGGGTGGGGGGAGCACCAAGCCAAGAAGGTGCTTGTTCAATCATACCCCATGTGTAAAATTGGGATGGGGCTTTGGTTGCGCAGTCCTGGTGGCCACCCTGACTTATTTGACGGCCCTGGGAGGTGCCTCATTCTAAGTTTGGGCATAAGCTGTTCTAATGAACAGAATTGACGAGAGGCCAAGGAATCCTACTTTTGGGGTCTCAGAACAGGGACAAGGTGAGGTTTGGGGTGATGGAGAGCTGGGTGCTTTTGAATGGTTGGCTTTCCTAGACTGAAGAGTGGAGAGGAAGGAACAGGGAGAGACCAATGGTCTCCGGTTTTGAATCCTTCCCTCTTTTTCTAAAGTGGCTTCTGCACTTTTGTCCTCCCCAACACGGCCACGGCAAATATCTGCATAAGAAACTTGCGCTGATCGTTTGCAACAGAATGTTAGCAGTACATAATTTATATTTCGGCACTGCAGTTCATGGGGGAAGGAGGGAGGGAGGGGGAAGAATGCAAAAAGGGAGCTGGGACTATATGTTGGTGCCGAGAACTCGGAGTGCTCCTCTCCCACCCACCACCCACCCCCTGGTTTAGAAAGTGGTTGGTCCTATCCAGTGTTAGGTTGGAGTGGAATTTAGATTTCTTTTTTCCAGCACCCAGGAAAGTGGCCCTGAACTTCTTCTCCTCTTATTCTGACTTCTTCTCTCTTTCCCTTTTTACTGCTACAACTCAAGGCTCTTCATCCGGTATGTATGTGCCTGTGTATGCTTGCCCTGGGGCCACAGCCCATCTGAGGGCATTGGAGGGGCTGCCTTGGGTTGAGAAGCTTTTCCTGCTTTTTAATTAGAAAAAAAGAGGGAACATGTGGCAGAAGAGCTTCATTATTCCATGATCGTTAAAAGAGGCCAGAGGTGCTTTTCTGCAGAGTTCTGGAGCCTACCTGAGTGTCTGTCTGTCTGTCTACCTATCTACCTTTTTGTTCGTTTTATGTATGCATGTATGTATGTATGTATGTAGGTAGGTAGGTAGGTAGGTAGGTAGGTAGGTAGGTAGGTAGGTAGGTAGATAGATAGATAGATAGATAGATAGATAGATAGATAGATAGATAGATAGATAGATAGATAGATAGATAGATAGATAGATAGATAGATATAAAATAAAGCTAACAAAAAGAAACAAATTAATATAGTACAATATAATACACACACACACACAATTCTTTATATTCTTGCAAGCTACCTTGAGTTGCCCTGTGTGAATAGGCGGCAATATAAATGTCCAAATATAAATAATAAAATAAAATAATAAAATAAATAAAATAATAATAAAATAATAAAATAAATAAAATAATAATAAAATAATAAAATAAATAAAATAATAAAATAATAAAAAAATAAAAAAATAAAAATAAAACAATAAAATAAAATAAAAAAATAAAAAATAAAGTAATAAAATAAAATAAAAAAATAAAAAAATAAAATAAAATAAAAAAATAAAAAAATAAAGTAATAAAATAAAATAAAAAAATAAAAAAATAAAAAAAAATAAAAAAAAAATAAAGTAATAAAATAAAATAATAAAATAAAATAAAATATAAGGCTTTGGCCGAACTACTGGCTGGTCCACCCCTGGCCAGGCCCTTCGGTCAGCATTGCCCGTTTTCTGCTGGGCTTCAGGGAGTCTGCCATAACCCATTTTGTCTTTTCTGCAGAACTGGCGACATGTCCTGGCTGACGGGGAAAGGCTCCTAAGAGCTGGGGATCCTGTGCTCGGTTCCCTTTCGGGGACCTTCCTCCAGGTGTGCTGAGCCCGACCTTCCCCTGCGACTCTTCTCCCGGCTGCCCCCTTGTCTCAAGGATCTCTCCGGAGAGCATCGGAGGTGGACTTGCCCTCGACCTGCTGTGAGACGGTTGTAGCAGCTCCCAGGGAGGAGCTGAAGGAAGGAACCGTGGGACCTCCGGGCTGGAATGCTGTCCGTGGAGCGGGCAGGAGAAGGAAGGGATATACAAACGTGGCGGGCACCTTTTGCCGGCTGGCACAAACTGCTGAGCCTGCCATGGGAGAAGGCTCAGCTCCCTCAGGATGCTGCCTGGCACCACCCTTCTCTTCTCCCGAGTCAAGCCCACGCCCACTTCCCCCGCAGTGCCATGTGCCAAAATGTCTCCTTGCGTCATGTGGAGGGAGGCAGACGACGGGAAGGGTCCTGGGATATCTGGGAAACCAGAATGTGGCCTGAGAATCTTGTTCCTTGTTCCTCTGGGCTGAGCCTCCCTTGATCTACTGGGATAACTGGAATCTGCTCGTTCTTCCCGGGGTCCATCTCCCCCCACCACTCTTTTTTTTTTTTTTTTGGCAATGCACTTTATCGATTTCGGACCAGGTTTCTTCTGCAGGAACGCTGCAGAATTCCAGTCTCGGATTACTGGCTGAGTAGGGAAGGATTGTCTTCTTGGCTATTAATTGAAATTACGTTGGCCTTTTCATTAAATCAAGCTTAATTTTTGTTCTCTTCCTGCCCCCTTTGTTGGAATGCAGCCTCTTAGTCTGGAAAGGCCAAAACCAACCCCAGGCAGAAAATGTTCCCTCTCTTTTTCCCCCCTCCCAGCGTGATTGATTCATAAATCTACATGGGGGGGGGGGGAACTGATTCATCCTGATCACACTCAGACTAATGAAATCGTCACTGGGTTTGATGCGTGAGGCACAGCCCCTTGGGGGCCACTCTCTTTACTTTTTGTGCTACAGTTAATCCTCGACTTACAACCATTCATTTAGCGACTGTTCAAAGCTCCGACGGCCCTGAAAAAAAACCAACTTGCAACAAGTCCTCACACTTACGACCACTGCAACATTCATTGTATTCAAAATTGCACGCTCAGTAACCACCATGTATTTTCGAGGGTTGCAGAGTCCCAGGGTCGTGCGGTCACCATTTGCGACGTTCCCAGCAGACTTCCAACACCCGAAGTCAAGGGGGAAACCAGTTTCACTTAATGACCATGTGATTCACTTAACTGCAGTGACTCACTTAACAACGGTGGCAAAAAAAAGGTCATAGAATTGGGGGCGAATCACGGTAGTAACAGAAATTCTGGTCCCAATTGTGGTTGGAATTTGAGGACTATCTGTACACCCTTTGGGACACCCCCCCACCCCCCCTGTGGCTCCCCATCCCAGGTGCTCAAGTAAGAGGGCAGTTGGGCTGGCCTAACGTGGCCTCTCCTGCGTCATAATCTCCCCACTTTTTAAAAAGGTTCTTAATAAACCAAATATATGCCATGCATCTGTCTTATGTTAGTCTCCAGTGCTTTTCTCTTGGTGGAAGAAACGTGGCGGTCATCCGTGGTCGAAAGGGGCAGGGAATTGGGAAGGGAAGGAGAAGGCCAGCAACACTCACCTGGATCTTCGGCAGGTGCCTGTCTACTCCGTGGAGCTGAATGTTCGCCCAGGACAAAGGCTCAAAACTCAGGAAGAGGAGGGAGGGAGGCGTCTTCCACTCCTGTTGGACTACAGCTTCCATCATGTCTCGCATTCCTGCCTGAAAACATGCTAGGTTGGGAAGTGGAATATGTAGTCCAAGTGTTCCAGACTTCCTCCTTGCGTCTGGCTGCATCCCAGCTGGTGGATACGCTAAAGGTGCATCTGGATAGCAAAAGCCTTTAAACTTCCATGCCGCTTCACATGGCTTTCCATCCCTCTCTAAGCGGTTGACAGAGTCAGCCCATTGCCCCCAACAATCTGGCTCCTCATTTTACCCACCTCGGAAGGAGGGAAGGATGTCAACCTTGAGCTGGTTAGAATTGAACTACTGTCAGTAAACAGAATTAGCCTGCAATACTGCATTCTAACCACCATGCAACCTGGAAGGAAGGAAGGAAGGAAGGAAGGAAGGAAGGAAGGAAGGAAGGAAGGAAGGAAGGAAGGAAGGAAGGAAGGAAGGAAGGGGAAGAGAAAAGGAAGAGCTATAGGAATAGCACTTAGACTTATATACCACTTCACAGGGCTTTACAGCCCTCTCTAAGCGGTTGACAGAATCAGCCTTTTGCCCCCAACAATCTGGCTCCTCATTTTATCCACCTCGGAAGGAGGGAAGGATGAGTCAACCTTGAGCCTGGTGAGAATTGAACTGCTGGCAGTGGGCAGAGTTATGCAAGGGAGGGAGGGAGGAGAAAAGGAAGAGCAATAGCAATAGCCCTTAGACTTATATATCGCTTCATAGTCCTTTTTACAGCCCTCTCTAAGCGGTTTACAGAGTCAGCCCATTGCCCCCAACAATCTGGGTCCTCATTTGACCCACCTCGGAAGGAGGGAAGGCTGAGTCAACCTTGAGCCTGGTGAGAATTGAACTGCTGGCAGTGGGCAGAGTTGTGGAAGGGAGGGAGGGAGGAGAAAAGGAAGAGCAATAGCAATATCCCTTTGACTTATATACCGCTTCATAGTGCTTTACAGCCCTCTCTAAGCAGTTTACAGAGTCAGCGTATTGCAAATCCCCACAATCTGGGTCCTCATTTTACCCACCTCGGAAGGAGGGAAGGCTGAGTCAACCTTGAGCCAGTTGAGATCTGAACTAGCAAATGGCAGGCAGCCGGCAGGCAGCAGAAGTAGCCTGCAGTACTGCACTCTGACCACTGCGCCACTTTTGCTCTAAGAAACTCCTCAGGCACCAAAGGAGGAGTGGATCTCATCCGCAGGCGATGGAGACACTGTGGAACAAGCAAGAGGTGCCCACTCTGATGGCTGCAGCCTCTGTTCCCCTCCCCTCCCTCCCCCTCCAGGCATTTGGGCACCAGCTTCCTTTTGGGTTCCACTGCTGAACTCTGGAGGAGCAACAACTTTGGCAGTGGGGGGCCTCGTTCTTTTAAAGATGTGTTTGCCGCTGTTAATTTTACTAAACAGAACAGAGAAAAGAAAACATTAGGGGGGAAAAGAGGTGGGACCCACAGAAATGAGGGCTTCTCGCACATGTACACAGCATGTAAAGTTTTGCACACATTTTTCATATGGTGACTGTACATCAGCACATGATCTGCCCCTGCGCATAAGACAGAGGCAGAACCTTTGCATTTTGGAAACTGGGTGTAAACATGGTCACCATCCTGATGTTGGTTCCCTGTGTCTCGTGCATAAATTGCCAGTGACATCTTCAAACCAGTGAATAACGGGGAGCCATCCATGTGGCTTTCCGACTGGAAGGTCTCCAACCCTAATCTTAACCTGATCTCTTGTTGTTAGTTGCAAAGTCATGTCCGGCCCATCGTGACCCCATGGACAACGTTCCTCTCAGCCTCTATATTTCTTTGCTTGCTATCGGCTGCCATAGTAACGGAGAGGGGGTGGTGGTTCGGTATTTGGCGGGGGAAGCGTGCGGGAGGAGATATCTTGGGATGAAGAGGGAGTTTTGTTCTCACCATCTTCTGCGCATGCTGAATGGTGTTGGTTAGGTCTGGTCAACCATCTCTGCATACCAGAGGGATGAAGCCACCTGAAGATGTGTCCCATATGACACCCTTGGGAGCTGGAGATCGGGTATTTAGCTTGGAGTTGTTGGGGGGAAGGGATTTGGTAAGTCTTTGATATGTACAATTTCGCGCCTTTAGTTTAAGATCTTGCTTTACTTTTGCTGCTTTCACTTCATATTTAGTAGAAGTACCTTTTCTCTAAAATAATGGAGTTGTGGATTTCTTTTCTTGAATTTTGAAGGAGGCACATCTGACATTAAGCAAGATCTGAAAATAAAGGGGTGAAATTGTGCATATCAAAGGTTTACCCAAATCCCTCCAGGCCTTCCTGTCCTCTACCATCCTCTGGAGTCCATTTAAGCTCACACCGACTGCTCCGGTGACTCCATCCAGCCACCTTATTCTCTGCCGTCCCCTTCTTCTTTTGCCCTCCATTGTTCCCAGCATGAGGCTCTTCTCCAGGGAGTCCTTCCTTCTCATTAGGTGGCCAAAGTCTTTGAGTTTCCTCTTCAGGATCTGACCTTCTAAAGAGCAGCCAGGGTTGATCTCCTCTAGGACTGACAAGTTGAATTGCCTTGCAATCCAAGGGACTTGCAGGAGTCTTCTCCAGCACCAAAGGCCTCCATTCTTTGGTGCTCAGCTCTACTGGTGGCTGAAAGGTTTCTCTTTCAACATTGGAAAGCACAATGGATTTTCAAGAGCGCTTTCCAAAAACAGAAGAGAAGAAGGCAGGCTGCTACCAAGCCAGACATCAAAATGCAGCAATTCATGCAGCTGCATTAAATGCCTTCACAGCCAAAGGAGATGGGAGCTGAGCTGGAAGGACAAAGCATGTGATGCTGGGAAGCCCCTTTGCACATCGCAGCCCTGCAAGCACTAAGCACTTGCCACATAAGCCTAAGACTGGAAATCAGGCTTGTCAGATGCTCCATCTTTTCTACCCTGCTCTACGGAGTGGAAAGTTGGTCTCTGACAGGAAGCCACTTGAAGAGAGGAGAAGCATTTGAAATGTGGATTGACAGGCGGCTGTTACGTATAAGCTGGGTTGACAGAGTCAGAAATGAGGAGGGGATAAGCTGCCTGGGCAGGGGTGGGTTCCTGCCATCATTACAACATTATGCACGTGTGCAGCATTTGCACCTAAAAAGGTCTACACATGCGCACAATAAAAATTATATATTTGCAATGAAGATTGGTCTGCGCATGTGCAGATCGAAAATCAAGATGGCGGTGCCAATCACAGGATCGGTTTAGGGGCATGACAGGCTGCATTACTACCTAGTCATCCGAACTGGTCCGAACCGGTGGGAACCCACCTCTCCGCCTGGGAAAGCCAAGGGAAATAATCAAACCCATCAAAAAGCAAAAGTTACAATATTTTGGGCATGGGATGAGACACCTGGAAAAATACGGCATCCTTCCCTTAATCCTCCAGGGAAAGATTGAAGGCAAACGAGGTTGAGGCAGAAGAAGAACCTCGTGTCTTCAAAATCTAAGAGATCAGTTTGGACAAAAATTCAGCAGCCCTTTTTCATGCGGCTGTTGACAAAAATATAATCGCCAACATGATCGGCAACGTCCGATGACAGATATGGCACAAGAAGAAGCGCTGCAAACACTGGCTGGGGAATTCTGGGAGTCAAAGTCCCCAAGTCTTAAAAGCTGCCAAGTTTGGAGACCCCTGGCATAGCCTGAAGATCGCTAGGACCCCCTTTTCCGTGCTCTAAATGAAGGGTTGCAACGGGAGCAGAGAGATGGGGGCTTTGTCATCTGGCAACCTCGGACTCTCAAAGGCCAGGCATGGTCAAGTTCTCATCCTTCCTACATCCTATTTTCAGCAGCACCAGATTAGCCCAGAGCCCTGGCTTGAAGGACAGTTGGGACAGCCTGGCCTGATAATGCGATTAAGCACAACTACCACCACGTCTCATGTGATCCAGCTGGGGAGGGGGAGGGTTGTCAGGGCTGCAACCTCCCTCTGGATCTCTGGAAGCTTTGGTCTCTCTCTCTCTCTCTCTCTCTCTCTCTCTCTCTCTCTCTCTCTCTCTCTCTCTCTCTCTCTCTCTCTCTCTCTCTCTCTCTCTCCCTCCCTCTCCCTCTCCCTCCCTCCCTCCCTCCCTCCCTCCCTCCCTCCCTCTCTCTCTCTCTCTCTCTCTCTCTCTCCAGCAACAGCCAGACCTAGGACAGCAGCATGGCTGAGCTCTACCAGCTAGGTACCTGGGGTAGGGGGTGGGAGTGGGCTGCCATACAGCACAGGAGGGTCTCACACATCCCACCCTCATTGCAAGGAGGGTTGAAGCCCTCCTGGGATCCTGTCTGCCCTGCCTGCCCAATGTGGAAGGCAGCAACGCCAAAAAAGCCGGATAGTTGGGTGGGGGGTCAAGGCTGCAGAGCAGGGGTGGGGAACCTTGGCCTTTTATGACTCGTGGACTTCAACTCCCAGGATTCCTCAGCCAACAAGGCTGCCCATCCTGGCTAGAGGGTCTCAAGAGCATCCAAATTGCGAAGGGCCTCAAAGGGGTGTCCCTCCTGACTAGATGACCTACGTATATGAAGTCCCTTCCAACTCTTGTTAATCTGTTAATAGATTGTGGGCAGGCTGGCAAAGGAATCGAGTGACGGAAGGAAACTCCGTTACCAGCTGGTGCCTCAATGCCAGCTCAACCCAGGAGGGGAGAAACTTAGGAAGAAGCATTTCTGACCACTTAAAGAGACTTTGACCTGGAGAAGAAGCTCTCAAAGGGGCTGGAAAATCCACACTTACGACCATTGCAGCATCCCCGTGGTCGCAGGATCAAATTTTGGGTGTTCAAATTTTGGGGCCAAATAGAAGAAGGTCGGGTACCACCAATGGCAACCGTTGCTGTGTCCCGGATCCCCCCTTTGTGACAAGTAAAGTCAATGGGGAAGCCAGGCCCACTTAACAACCAGGCTACTGTGTTATCAACTGCAGTGCTTCACTTAACGACCAGAAAGGTCATAAAAGGGGGAAAAACTCACTTAACATCTGTCCCGCAGAGCGATAGAAATGTCGGGCTCAATTGTGATCGTAAGACGAGGACTACCTGTGTTTTCTCCAGGCTGCCACAAAAGACCCCTGCCTGAAATGTGCACAGAGCTGGCCCAACTGAGGGAGGTCTCACACTTGCCTGGCCTGGCAGTGGGGAGGAGGAGGAGAGGACCACCTCTGGAGCAGCGCCAGGCACATGACGGTGAGTGGGTCAAAAAACATTGGCCACAATTGGTCCTTCGTTTTTAGATGCATCATCTTGCACACCCTGAAAAGACGAGCACTGGCATGGGGCCAAATAGAACAAGCCCAGGTACCTCCAGGGCCTCCTCCAATTTTGGAACTCTTTGGTTGCTAGTTGGCCTCCCTTGCAAGGCTCCTGGGGAGACTTAATTCCAGCAGAATTATTGAAGAGGGTGGTGGATCATGGGAAATGATGGGTGATGTAATTGCTGGGTGATGTAATCTTCCCAGGTGCCATGTGGTGAGGTGGGTAGAGGGTTAATCCTACTTTTGTGGATCTTGAGTGAGGGTGAATAGACCTAGCTATCTCTTTATCTCCTAAGTGCTGGCATCTGCTGTGGGCTCTTGAGGAGGGTGGGGGCTATTAAGAGCGAGTCTGCTTCCTGCCTTAAAAAACACGTTTCTCCATTTCTCATCCAGGGAAATACAACATTCTGCCTTTTTAATATTTCCTAGGATATTTCATTTTTCTAGGAGAGGGGTGGGTGCTAACTTCCTAGAGGTGTGTTCCAGCAGAGGCTTCCCTGGGGGGGGGGGCTCTAATTCAGATCCCTGTCCTGGACCAGGGGTTAGACCTGAGCTTCTTTTGCTCCTGGATTCTAGGATTTAAATGTCCACCACAAAACCAAAGACAACAAGGAAACCGAGAGTTTTTCCCCCACTGAGCTTTTTTCTGTCCCCCGAAGGCCAGACGGTGCTCTCCAGCCTGCCTCTTCAGATGCTGCTGTACTTCAACGCCTTCTTCCTCCCCTTCTGGTGTCTGTCGGAGGCAATTATGCTGGAGCTGAAGGTAAAGGGCTCTCGGGGCAGCTGCTGAGGGTAACTCTCTTCCCCTGCTTGGGAAGGTTGGACTAGATGACCTACAAGGTCCCTTCCAACTCTGATAATCTGATAAAAGGTGGAAGGGAAGTTTTCCAGTCCGTGGCATGACTGGAGTTTGCAAATAGGGCTTATAGTTGGAGGAGTCCTGGAACTGGAGCAGGACAAGGGACAGAATCTCCTCAAATGTTTGTGCATTACTCCATTTAATTGCAACCTGTGGTCTTTAACACGGAGAATAAAAGAGTTAGAAGAGACCTTGGAGGTCCTAGTCCAGGGGTGTCAAACTCGTAGCCCATGGGGCGGATGCATCACGCACTGGCCATGCCCACCCCTGGTTTAGTGAAAGGGGAAAAGTGATACGTCACATGATGACGATGTCACAATGCGAGTTTGGCACATCTGCCCTAGTCCAGCCCCCTGCTCAAGCAGGAGACCGTACACCATTCCAGACAAGTGGCAGTCCAGTCTCTTCTTGAAAGCCTCCAGGGATGAAGCTCCCACAACTTCCGGAGGCAACTTCTGTTCCATGGGTTGATTGTTCTCACTGTCAGGAAATTCCTCCTTAATTCTAGGTTGGGTTTCTCCTTGATGAATTTCCACCCGTTGCTTCTTGTCCTGCCTTCAGGTGCTTTGGGGAATAGGTTGAGACCCCTCTTCTTTGGGGCAGCCCCTGAAATATTGGAAGACTGCTATCGTGTCATCCCTAGCCTTTCTCTTTGTTAGACTAGGGTTACCTAGTCCCCTCCATTGATCTTCATATGGCCAGGAGTAGGTTCCGGCAGGCAGTACTGCCAGTTCATTCGTGTGCATGCCATGCGCATACGTGTGCTGTTTGCACCTACTTGATGTGCACTGCGCATGCACAGAACTGAAAAACAAGAGGACCACTTCCAGCGACCCGGGCCACCAAACCATTACTGAACCGGTCAGAATCAGTAGGAACACACCACTGCATATGGTTTAACCTCCAGTCCCTTAATCTTCATTGAACTGAATCATGAATCCTGAGCTCCACCATGCCACCATATAGGAAGCTTTGGGTCCCTCAAAAGTCTTGTGTACTCACGACAATTTTACCTGGGTCAGGAGAAGAGTCTTTGTCTCATATGAGCAGGCAAAGTCCGCAGGAGCCTTACCTTCAAATCTCCCTGTATCCTGGAAGAGAGGGTTAACTGAGGGCTCAGATTAGATTAAGTGAGTTGGAAGGGACCTTGTAGGTCATCTAGTCCAACCCTTGCCCAAGCAGGAGACCCTACACCCTTCTGACAGATGGCAGTCCAGTCTCTTCTTGAAAGCTTCCAGTGATGAAGCTCCCACAACTTCCGAAGGCAACTTCTGTTCCATGGGTTGATTGTTTTCCCTGTCCTTCAGGTCCTCTGGAAAATAGTTTGACACCCCTCCTCTTATTAGATTCAGAGGAAACCAGATCTGCCTGCAGCTAGTTTATTTCCTTCAGAATGTAAAGATAACATATTTTATGGGATGGCCAGTGCAAAAAGGATGGCTGCTTGCGATATAATAAGGGAAGTTTTCATTATTACGGTACCAGAAAGGAGGGAAGCAGCAGCTGGCTGAATCCCGTCTGTTGTGAGAATGCAGCCAGTGAATCTCTCCTGGCTTGCTGTTGAATTGCGGGCGGACAACCCTGGAGCTCTAAAGAGGCAGCTTTCCAGCTTCCCTTCGAGTTCAGGCATCGGCGCTGGGGGGCACCAAGTGTGTGGGCTGCTCCCCTTTTCTGGCAGGGAGGACCTCCTTCCCAGTATCATCTCAAGCTGGGCTCTCCTTGCTTCCCTTGGGCTGGAGAAGGCTCTGGAGAAGGGGCAGGAGTAGCGTAGCAGGAGGGGCCCATTGGAAAATATCCCCCACCTCTTTTTATGCCCCCACAGTTTGGCTTGCTACCCTTTTACTACCAATGCTTGCTGGTTGCTGCGTACCTGACAATCGTCGGAGTGGAAGCCGCTCGCCTCTTCCTTGGATACGTTGGGAATTTGAAAGAAAAGGTAAGGAATGACGGGGGATGCTATGCTTAGCTTTCTTTCAGTTGTGGATATATTTAGACGTTATTGCAAAGTATCTCCCACTGAAATCAAAGAGTCTGGGGTCCCTGCAGCTCCAGCCCTGAAAGAGAAGTTGTTGCAGGCCTCTCGTATGGGGCGGAGTTTCAATTGTCCGGGCAAGGCTGCCCTCTGACCTTTTCGGATCCTCCCTGTGGATACACCTGAGCAGGTGTCCAATGCCTGGCGCGTTTTCAAAACGCATTAAATTAATCTTAAACACGGAAGCAGAGAAGAACATTGAGAGGAGCAGATTTGGCTTCAAGGGTGCCCAGAGGCTTCTGAGATATAGCTGCAATTCGGGATGAATTCAGGGACCAGGTGGCAGGGTTCCAAATAATACATCCATGGCGAACAAAACTCCGAGGCAGGTAGATTCCTCAAAGAATAGTTTTATTAACTATTAATAAAATTATTTGGATATATTGTACTAGTACAGTTCTGGGGAAAGCTGACTCTGAAGGTTCCCGTGGTTTTCACCTAATTAAAAGTCCCCCCCCCCTAAAAGTCGCATGGTCCAATCAAGGTGCCGCCTGGTTGCCTGATGACATCACTCCTCCTCTCTCTGATCAGGTATGAGACTGCCCTTGGTTCCCAAGAGAAAATATTTTGTTTTGGCTACAAAACCCCGGCTATCTCTATTCCCCCCTCCCTATCCCTCAGCCCTAGTGCGGCAGCACTGAAGCTCCAAGATGGATCCGGTCAGGTGAGCTTCAGGGTTGACACCAGGTTAGTCTCTTGAAAGGTGACACCCCCGCCTCCCCATTGGCTCCCACAGGTTCCAGAGATGGCTGGATTCCTCCTCCTGTCCTTCGTCATTGAGATGCCCGTCTTGCTGTTCATCCTGACAGACCATCAGGTGATCCGTATGCCTCTGGAAATGGCGGTGCACGGCGTCCTCCTTTGCTTCCTCACCCTGGAGATCGTGGCCGCTTCCTTTGCCCTCAAAGACATGGCCAGGCACCTGGCCAGGCAGTTCTACCTGATGCAGTTTGAAGGGCGTCCGGGCAGGGTTAGGCACCAGGAGTTCTGTGGGGGGGACCAGCAGCCTTGAACATGCCCCAGTTTCAGTGCAGGGGCTCTAAGCACCCACTTCCTGCAAGAAAGAGGAGTCCCTTAATAAATTAAACGTGACTTTGGACCACTTGGGCTGGAGAGGACTCCGGGAACGTCGGTTCCTCTCAGTTTCTTTTCTGGTAAAGTCTGTTCATTTTGGTTTTGCTCATTTTTCATTTCTGCAACTCTCTAACAAAATGAAATTCAACGCAGAGAAAAGGAAAGTCTTGCACTTAAAACCCAAAAGTACACATATAGATTGGGTGAAACCAGGCTTAATAGCAGAAACTGTGAGAGGGATATTGGAGTCTTAGGGGACAACCAGCTAGGAGCCAGCAGTGTGTGGTGGCAGCCAAAAAAGCCAACACAATTCTAAGTTGCATTAATAGAGGGATACAAGATCAAGTGAGGTACTAATACCACTCTATAAAGCCTTAGTAAGACCACACCTAGAGTACTGCATCCAGTTTTGGTTGCCGCGATGTAAAAAAGATGTCGAGACTCTAGAAAAAGTGCAGAGAAGAGCAACCAAGATGATGAGGGGACTGGAGGCTAAAACATACGATGAACAGTTGCAGGAATTGGGCATGGCTAGTCTAGTGGAGTAGAGGTGACATGATAGCTGTCTTCCAGTATTTGAGGGGCTGCTACAGAGAGGAGGGGGTTGAGCTATTTTCCAAAGCACCTGAAGGCCAGACAAGGAACAATGGATGGAAACTGATCAAGGAGAGATTCAACCTGGAAATAAGGAGGAATTTTCTGACAGTGAGAGCAATCAACCCATGGAACAGAAGTTGCCTTCAGAAGTTGTGGGAGCTTCATCACTGGAGGCTTTCAAGAAGAGACTGGACTGCCATCAGTCAGAAATGGTGTAGAACAGAGATGGCGCATGAGAGACGTTCCTTCCCATTTTTTGCATGCGTTTTTCGCTCTCCCCAGGCTCCAAAGGCTTTATAGGAGCTTGGGGAGGGTGAACACAGCCCCCCCCCCCGGAGGCCCTGAAGCCTCTGGAGGGCTTAAACCGACCCTACGAGCAAATCGGAAGTCCGTTCCTGAACTTCTGGTTTGCCCATAGAGCTGGTTTGTTTTGCGCTCCGGAGGCTTCAGGGAAGCTCCTGAAGCCTCTGGAGGGCCTCCGGGGGGGGGGAGGCTCTTTTCGCCCTCCCCAGGCTCCTATAAAACCTCTGGAGTCTGGGGAGGGCGAAAAATGGCTTTAAAAAAGGCTTTATAAAAGGCTGAACTCAGCTGGCCAGTGCGTGCTCTGAGGGCTCTTTGGGACAGTTTTCATCAGCAGAGACCTCTCCCCCATCTCAGCAGGGCGTCTGTCACTCCATGGCCTCTCAGTCCCTGCCCCCCCCCCCCCCCCCCAAGGCAGCAGAGAACAAAGCTTAGTCAAGCATCATGCTTGGAGGCCACCCTCAGCCTATTCTGGAGCAAGGGAGGAAAAATGATGGGCTGGGACAGAAAAAGGCAACATTGTGGGCATGTGACGGAAAAAGCATGTCATTAAGCATGTGTTGCCACAGACCCCTTTCAACCTTTAAGCCTCCCGCTTGCTTTGGAGAGGCAGCATAATTGGTCAACATAAAGAAGAAAACTTCCCCCAAGTTTTACAATACATGCTTTTAGTTGTTTCTTTTGTGATACGCTGCTTACCAGACAGAGCCATGGCTCACACTTGGCTCAACATTTCTGGGATGTCCAGAGATGAGATGAGATGTCTAGAAATCAGTGGAATATCAGTAACATCCTCTACTTTCTGCCCCCTGGTGGGGTTCCCATACTACAGTCATACAGGGAAACCACATTCATCTCTTTTATAAAATTGCCTCCCGGCGATACTATTAAAATCTAATTAATAAGAGGCTTATTAATTGAATAAAGCATAAAACCCACAAAGGGCAATTAAAACCTACAAAACAATAAACCAGAAAGAAAGTAGCAATACTACCAGAATCTGCTAGCTCAAGAGAACTTCCAGCATTCTCACAGATTTTCCCCCCCAATAACATTTTCAAGAACTGCTCCAAACTTGATTGCAGAAAATATGACTTCAGCAACGGAGTGGTCAATGCCTGGAATGCTCTACCTAACTAACATCCACTAACCCTCACAGCTTCAACCCTAAACTATCCACCGTGGATCTCACCCCACCCCATTCCTAAGAGGTCCTTAAAGGGGGCGTGCATAAGCACGCCAGCGTGCCTACCGTCCCTGTCTAATTGTCTCCATTTATTCGTGCCCATTTCCTGTGTTCATGTCCATGTTTATACTTATACCTGTTATCTCGTACATGTTTGACAAACTAACTAACTAACTAAATAAATAAATAAAAACATAGATGAACAGTTATACCAAAAGGTGGATTTAGTAAACAAATATATTCTAGCCTAGCACGCTTAGCTGATGTTTCAGTATGCGGTATAAATGAAGATTAATTTGAATAATTTCCTAAACTAACATTAACTATGATGGAGGCTTACAATTATTTTTCATATCTTGGAACACCACATTTCAAACGCATTGGCCTTTTCATCCTTTCCCTGTGATATAATTTGCAATTTATTCTATTTGTGCAAAGACACCTATGACAACTTCCCTGCTTGTCCTTAGAGCCAATTTGTTCTTAGCTATGGCCTGATCTGATGACTTGTGTGGAGGTTACACTTTAGAACTGAAAGCGGCCTCCAGATTAAAGAGCTGTGACTATTTAGACTTTCCTTGAATGCAACCAGTGAAGTGGAGCCTGCCATTTATTTATATTTATTAAAATTATTTGCAGATGGTTCATCATAAATTTTCATTCCCACCTCCTAAGTAAGCGTCTACCTCTGCGTCCCTAACCTGGTGTCATGAGTCCCAGAATGTCCATAGACATCTCCCTTGGTGGTCTCCATGTTTGCTGCTTGTGACTAATTTATAGTATTTTTAAGAATGGAAGATTTGTTGCAAAGCAAAACATTGACCTTTATGTTCATCATCATCGAGAAAAATACCTCTGGGCCACAAAGTCTGCTTTGGACTTCGACTCCCAGAGTTCCTCAGCCAGCTTTGTTGGAGTTGAAGTCCACAAATCTTAAAGTTGCCAAGGTTGGAGAACCCTGTGCGAGGAAATCTGCAGGCCAGATACAGGCTTGCAAACTCGCTTCGCTTGTACGCACCACCTCCGTGCATGCGCAGGAACTTCTGCACATGCATAGAGCATCAAAAACAGGATGTGATGACGTCTGGGTGAGTGGGTGGAGCCTTCTGCCACCACTACCGATTTGCCACCTCTGATTTTCGGTAAATTTGTACTTGTGAGCATTTGTTTAATGGATGTTCCTTTCTGGGGGGATTACCTGTATTAGGGACTAGATCTGGATTGCAACATGTGAACCACCACTAGAGGGCAGTAATACCCTCTGCTGCCATCTAGTGATCTTTCGTATTTTGGCAGCCCAGATTCCGTCTCTGTCAGGGTTATTTCTATAATAGCACACTGGAGAAATCCCTCTGTCCTGAGATACGCCTTTGCCTGCAGCCAATGTAATGGTTATCTTCCACCGCCATGAATAGAATCACGAACAATAACCTAGAAATGCAGATGACATGCAATGTCCCTCTTTCCTTAGCCCAAAATATAGCCAAGGATTCCATGCTGGGTTGGGCAGTGCAAGAGCCCAATTTGTTCTGTTCCTGACCGCTGCAAATTTCTGATTTGTAATCCAAAAGGCTAAAGCAAGCACTGATTCAGGGATTCTCCAGTGCTGAAAACCACCACGAGATGCAGCACCAGAGAGCACATCCTGCTCAACTACCAGCTGGTGCTTAAAAGGCAAAGACGCATCAGGCACTTTCCCTGATGCCCATCCAGCCAGGCATGCGCTTTGGAATGCTGGGAGTTGAAGTCCACAATACTGGCAGGCCACATGTTGGGCCAGGTTGGTCTGAGACAATAAAACAGGTCGTCGTTCTCTTCTCCCAGTGCAAGAAGGAAAAGCTGCAAGGAATATCAGACTGCTAAAATTGAGGGCAGCTAAGGCAAGCAGCTATATTGGGGGCATGGCCCAGTTTGGCACCTTTTGAGGTGCTGCTCTTTTCAGTAGTAGGTTCAATCTTTTTGCCTCTGCAATAAGCCAGAAATGTCTGGATTTTCTCAAACCCTGAGCCAAAACCAATGAAGGCACATTATCGGGATCGCGTTCTGCCCCACACATCCCTGCGACCCATTCGCTCGCACAGAGAGGGACTTCTCCGGGTGCCGTCCTCCAGAGAGTGTCAGAGGGCGGCGCCCAGGAGTAGGGCCTTCTCTGTGATGGGCCCTACCCTTTGGAATGACCTCCCCCCAGACATTAGGACAAGAACTGACCTCCGCTCCTTCCGCATGAAACTTAAGACCCACCTGTTCCGACTAGCCGGCCTGGCTTAATTTAGAGCTTCTCCACCTCTTGGGCATTTTTAATTGTTAATTTTAATTTTTAAACTTTAACTATCATTGGGGATTTAATTGTTTTAAATTATTGTAATTTATTTATTTATTGTTCCACCTCCTCCATATTGTATTGTTGTGACCGCTGCTAGTGTACGTCGCCCCGAGTCCCTTGGGGGAGAGGGGGCGACTAAGAAGTCAAATTAATAAAATAAAAATAAAAATTAATAAATGGCGTAACATGATCTGCAAATCCAGCTTTCTTCTCCCTAAGACCACCAGGTTGTGTACCCTCTGTTTTCTTCTTCCATTGGCTGTGCTATTTGCACACTGTTTAGAATCAAAATTGGAACAGAGCTGGAAGGGACGTTGGAGGTCTTCTAGTCCAGCCTTCAGCAGGGCCGCAGTCCGAGGCTCCGGGCTTCCCGGGCGGCCTCTCGCAGGATTCTTGTAGCCGCATCAGTTTGTCTTGCATAACGCTGTCACTTGCTTGTGCCTGGAAGCGGTGGCCACAGCAGCGGGGACGGGGCATCGAGGCCTGGCGAGGCTTCAGCTTCGTGCCTGTTCCTCCTTGGCGCGAAGGTGCTATGGGGTGGAGCTGGCAATGTCTGCCCTGGAGACCGCAAAGAACAGGCTTTCCCTTCAATCCAGGCTGACGGGGCTCCGCGAGGCTGCTGCTTGCCCGGTTTGCGGACCAGGTTAACAGAATTGGAAGGGATCTTGTAGGTCATCTAGTCCAACCCCCTGCCCAATTAGGAG
Organism: Natrix helvetica; assembly: GCF_964273705.1. Taxonomy (NCBI): domain Eukaryota; kingdom Metazoa; phylum Chordata; class Lepidosauria; order Squamata; family Natricidae; genus Natrix; species Natrix helvetica. Next base: position 2,466,800 of record NC_138564.1, read on the forward strand.
ACCCTACACCATTTCTGACAAATGGCGGTCCAGTCTCTTCTTGAAAGCCTGCAGGGATGAAGCTCTCACAGCTTCTGTATAATAGAATAACAGAGTTGGAAGGGATGTTAGAGGTCATCTAGTCCAACCCCCTCCCCCCAATTTCTGACAGTGGGCAGTCCAGTCTCTTTTTGAAAACCTCCAGGGATGAAGCTCCCACAACTTTTGAAGGCAGGGTGTTCCATTCAATATAGAATAACAGAGTTGGAAGGGACTTTGGAGGTCATTTAGTTCAGCCCCCCACTCAAGCAGGAGACCCTACACCATTTCTGACAGATGGCAGTCCAGTCTCTTCTTGAAAGCCTCCAGGGATGAAGCTCTCACAGCTTCTGTATAATAGAATAACAGAGTTGGAAGGGATGTTAGAGGTCATCTAGTCCAACCCCCCCCCCCCCCAATTTCTGACAGAGGGCAGTCCAGTCTCTTTTTGAAAGCCTCCAGGGATGAAGCTCCCACAAGTTCCGAAGGCAAGTTGTTCCATTCAATATAGAATAACAGAGTTGGAAGGGACCTTGGAGGTCATCTAGTCCCAACCCCCCACCTGCCCAAGCAGGAGGCCCTACACCATTTCTGACAGATGGCAGTCCAGTCTCTTCTTGAAAGCTTCCGTTGATGAAGCTTCCACAGCTTCCGAAGGGAACTTCTGATGGTTCTCGCTGTCAGAAAGTTCCTTCTTGGCTTGGCCGCCAGAGGGATCCAGCAGATCGAGGCCTCTCAACGCGAGGCAGTAGAAGGCCCGGCACATGGGTTGCCAAGCCAACGCGAGCGGGAGATCGATAGGTGCCGCCTCGCCTCCCTCCTCCAATGGTCACGCGCGATTTCCGGATGCGCCCGCCCCTTCCGCTGGCTGGCCCGCCTTCCTCCGTCCCCTGCGCGGCGACGCCGTTGCCATGGCAGCAAAGCATGCCGAGGCCAGCCGCGCCGATGCCCAAGCTGCAGCTCTCGCCGGTGCCCGAGCAGGAGGCCGACGCGGCGGGGGAGCGGCTCTCCGGCGGCGCGTCCTCCGCGTCCCTCGCTCGGAGCGCCTCCAGCTCGCGGAACTCAAAGGCAAGGAGGAAAGAGCCGCCTCCCCCCCCTCCGCCCTCCGCACCTGAAGTCGGACCTCAACTCTCATTACCCCCGAGGCTGGGGGTGATGGGGATTGTAGTCCAGCGGGGACAAACTGACGGGATGGGCGCGGGTCCGAGTGATTTTTTTTTAAAAAAAGGAATGATGGTAGACCTCGGCAGCACGCCAGCTGCGGATGAGGGCGGTTGTAGTCCAATAAGGCTGAAAGGCTGTGAGGAGCAGTGCCGGCTGGGGATGAGGGCAATTGTAGTCCAATACATCTGGAATTAGGGAACTTCGGCGGGGGTGGGGGGTTGGACTAGATGACCTGCAAGGTCCCCACCAACTCTCTTAATTTGTCTCTCTGAGCAGGGATGGCTGGGGATGATGGTGGTTACAATCCAAAAGAGAGAATGCTGCTTTGGGGTTTTATTTTTATTCATGCAGGTAGTCCTCAGCGTACGACTACTATCGAGCCCAAAATTTATGTTAAGTGAAAAATTAGTTGAGTGAGTTTTGACCAGTTTTTACTGTTTTTCTTTCCATTTTATTCAGTGACTCATTGCAGTTATTAAACGAATAACACGGTCGTTAAGTGAATCTGGCCTCCCCCCGCATTGACTTTGCCTGTCAGAAGGTCGCAAAAGGGGATCACGTGACCCCAGGAGGCTGCAAAGGTCATAAATATGAAGCAGTTGCCAAGCATCCAAATCTTGACCATGGGTTGCTGCAACAATGGTCATAAGCATGAAAAATGATCATAAGTCACTTTTTTCAATGACAAAACTTTGAACAGTCACTAAACGAACTGTCGTAAGTCGAGGACTACCTCTGTTGTCATTCATATTGGATGGCATAGCTAGGGGGTGGCCTGGTGCCCCGCAAGGTGGGAGGAGAGCACGAGGTTTCCACTAAGACACCCGTCTCTCTTTCCAGTCTAATTCGTGCAAATTCGTAGCAAAATAAACGTTTTTCAGTAAAGGAGTTTTAACCTCCAGTTTTAATGACTGTTTCTCTTGACCCAAACAAGAACAAGAGGAGAATATTTGTAGCTCAGGCTTAAGAGGAGGGGGCCTTGTTGCTGTCGGCCAACCTCTAAATAACGTTCAGAATAAGCTCTCCGCGATCGGAGCCTGGCTCGTTCCTGGCTCTGAAAAGCAGGGGGATGTGCAGGGAATTACATTGGCATCAAATGAAATTTAAAAGTCTGGTGTTGATCAGGATTATGGTGATTAAGAACCCTGCATTGAAACCGCTGGATTAAAAAGAATAAATGAGTTGTAATAATATGTAACTGTCCATAGCTCAGGAAATGCATGACAGGAAACCACAAATATAGGCAATTGCGTTCGCTAAGTAGGTTTTTCTTTTCTAAATATGCTTCTGAAATGGGGCAAGCCACAATATTGCAGCAATTTCTGCTTTTTATCTATTTTCATGCAAACGGCTGTTTTCTTGCTTATGTAACCATGTAAACCACATAAAGTATAAAAACTATGTCGAATAGATCATTTGGGGTTCTTCCAGCTTTAAAAGTTCTTCCCACTTTTATATAGATCTAAGTAAACGTGACTCAGAAAGAATGACATTTTGCCTCTCTGCTTCTGCCACGCCAGGCCTAGATTTCCTGCTTGGCCCTGGTGCAAATCTCTTAGCTTAGAATCCATTTTGGTGTTTTGTTTTCCTTGGACGGTGAAAGCAGGCTTCAGAAAGTCACGTTGCAAACTTTAATTACTGGATTGTTTACCACTTCCTGAGATAAAGTTAGTCAAAGGGACATAATTACAAAATGATCTGCTTCTTAGTTATATTAGCAATGGGGGGACGACTCTTGAATATTTCCAATATATTTGGTATATCTATTAGAATATCAAGAGTCTATTATTTATTCTACATCCTGTATTTTCCCCAGCCTGCTTGAGGTTTTATTCAGGTTTCTAAGGCTGCTGGTTTTCTAGATTGGTTGCTGTCCCTAGGTGTTTTTTTTCTTTTTTTTGGGGGGGGGGTCTCATTTTTCAAGGGTTTTGTTAGCTGGACCTCTGTATCATTACTTCTTTTGGATAGAGATAGGTACGGTATGTTCGTATGTTTCTGTATCTTGACACGGTCTTTTATCAGACTTTTTCGAGGTCCTCTGATATATCAGAGCCCATCTTCCGGAAGAACAGTCCCTGCTTCTTGGAGAAAGCATTAAACTATTCTAAAGAAGAAGATGAGGAAGAAGACACAGAAGACGATGAAGAGGAGGAGTGGGACACAGACCTTGAAATAGAAAGTATGGATTAGACAAATTGCCAAGCTGCTTACCATTGCCAAGGTTGGGAAACATTGAACTAGATCCAGAGAGACCTAAGAGACTTTAGTTCATCTTTAACTATGGAAGCTCCCTGGGTGACTTTGGGCCAGTCAGTCAGACCAACTTACATCGCAAGGTTGCTATGGGAAAAATAGACTGAGCAACATGGAAGCCACCTTGAGCTATTGATAATAAAGGCAGGATATACGTACATGTGTCAAACAGATAAACAAATAAAGAGTTCTCAAGGATTTGTTGGCAATTATGCAAGCATCAGGTGTTCCTTCCCCATCAATCTGATAGAAATCTTAGACAATCTCATGAGAATTTGGCCACTCTTTTATTAACGTTTGTAACCTTTCATTCTTGTAATTTTTAATTCTGAATGCCCTGGTGCACCTGCCTGCACCTGCCTGCTTTGAGTGGCCAACCTCCAGTGTGAGCAGGGAATATTCCGCCTGTTAGCCTGGCTTCCACAAATGTGTCTTATTTCTTTTTAAGCCAAGTAAGGGTCGGTAGTCATTTTCAAAGCATTGTGACTTTGATGCAGCTCTTGTAAGTTTCAAAACAAACACACTAAACTCTTGTGAATTGCCCTGAGAGAGTCATTGTCCCTTCTGTATTTTTTGCATACAAGACCACTGAACATCTGGTTCAGGCATGCCTCACTGGGGACGGTGGTGGGACTCGGGCGGGTACTACAATTTTTAAACTCATCTTGCTCTTGCACTGCCTGAAACTGCAGATGCTTCCTGGGCCTGGTTGTTTTACAGAAAGCCAAGAGTGACCATTGCTTTCATTTTCCCTTTTGTCTTGGCCTAGGCTCTTCAATATGCTACGATCCTGCCGGGAAAGCCAGGTACCTTGCGATCTGTCAAGCGTACGGCGTGGTCCCTATCTCTTATTATTTACGGCATATGAGAGATTCTGAACTGATTCTGAACCATCGTGGCCTTAATCCTAAGGTAATTGGCCCGGCCACTTCAGGACTTGCTTTCAACTCCGCAAGTACGAATCTCCTCACCGCCTTTGAACATTCCCTCTTCCCCCTCTCCTTTTTCCCCATCTGCGTTGCACTTGGGAATATTATATTCCTTTACAAGAGTTATTTGTGGGAATACTCAAGGAGCATTACGGTACCAACACTTACACCATTGCAGAAATACGTAGGTGCCTGATTAAATGTTGACTTCAAATGTTCAAGGTGTCTTATGGGAGAAAAACGAGTTAAGCACGCCTAAAGACAATAGGATTGTTAGTAGCAAAGCATAAGCGACCAGTTTGGTCAACCTAAAATAGAGAAACAAAATAGGCCAGTTGACATGACAAAAGTGGTAAAGACATCCTTGCCTGGCACTGATAAGATTGCAGAGCAGGCTCAGGGGTCAGTCTTCTATCACAACACAGAGTTGCCACACGCTAAGCCTTTTATGAGGAGAGCCAGAGGGCTGCCAGATGAAGCACACGGAGGAGGAGAGTCCTTCCAGTCCTTCATTCTGTAACTTTAGGCAGCTGCCTGTTTCAGTTTGTGACCATTTGTCTCCAGAGAGGATGGTTCTGTCCTTTAAACAAGGTCTAAAGTTACTGGGCCAGTTCCTGGCAAAGCAGCCTCCAGGGTCTTAACCATCTCAGCTAAACGGGACTTATGGAGTCAAAGGCAGCAGGTGCTGCTGGCATATGGTGGAGCCTCCCTCCCCCTCCCCCCCCCGCCCAAGGCCTGTGCTTGATCTATATGGGAAACAGGAGTCCAGATGCGCTCGTGTGGCAGTAGAGCTTTGCTGCCCACTTCCAGGCTGCAGATCAGGAGACGTGACCTCGTTTTCTTTTCATGGCTGCTGAAATAATCCACCAGGCTCTGCTGTGCCTGTCACTGGGAGGTGAGACCGAAGGCAAAGCTGGATGGGGCCGTCTTTGTCCAGCACCTCTTCTGACCCTTCATTTCCTTCTCTCTTCCTTAATCCCCGGTGTTGCTTGGCTGGAGGTCTAAAAAGGCCCCTTGCTAATGGCTTTTCAGTTGTGGCAGAGCCTCTCGTGAAATGAAGGAAAGGCCATGCCAGCCTCCCTCCCCCAGGCTGCAGTTGGTCTCCCCCAGGCCCCCAAAACCTGACCACTGCTAGAGGACCGGGCTAGATCCCAGCATTCTGCCCTCACGGCTCTTCCCTCCTCTGCCTCTTCTTTTAGGCAGCCAAGGCTCTCGCTCTTTCCCTGACCAGCAACACGTCCATCCTGAAGCTGAACCTGAGTGACAACGGGCTGGATGCAAACGGAGCCATTGCGATAGCGGAGATGTTAAAGGAAAATTGCTACATTTCAGGTGCACGTCTTCATTGTGAGAATGGCTTCAGGAGAGCAAAATGGAGAGTCCGTGTAATCCGTAGCCTTGAGGTATTTGGGGTGGGCTGTTAAAACCATTGTCAGAGGATCCCCTCTCCAAAGTTTCCAGTTTTGAAAAGCAGCCATTTACTCTTTTCATATAATGGAGCAGCAAAGCTTGAAGCTGTGTTGAAACAGTTCTTCAGAGTTTAGTCCTCTTGACTTTTACACCGGGCAACCCAAGCATAAGGATTGCTAATGAAATGGTGGCTTGTAAGTTTGTTTATTTGCTTTACAACATTTATGTGCTGCCCCCAAATAAAGACTCCACGTCTGATGGATTGAAGTGAGGAGTGCCTTTCTCCAAGGGATCCTCCACGAAACCAGTTGCCCATTTCATTCCTGGTCAAAGCAGGGATTGAGGAACAAAGGCATGTTGGGCTAATGGGTCTGGGGGATTTTGCATGGGGAGCCACAGCTAGAGACCAACCTCCTTTCTCTTTCAGACCTTGATTTATCAGACAACAGAGTCGGGATGAAAGGGGCGGAAGCTCTCTCCGCAGTTCTTCGGGAAAACCCACTTCTTGTGACCGTGAAACTTTCAGGAAATGAATTAAACGACAGGGCAGGCAAACATCTGGCAGATGCTTTAGTGACCAATCAGAAAGTGAAGCACCTTGATCTGAGTCATAACATGCTCGGAGAGCCAGCAGGTAAATCTCATAGAAATATTGTATTTGTCTGTAGTGTGGGAAGCGCTGTGTAGCACATGTGAGAAAGACACACATCTACCTAGACATGCCATTTGTGTGTTCATGGCCCTTTGGTTTCCACATACCTTTAAGGGAATATGAAATGTTAAATTAAGGCCCCGCTGTGGTTTTCATAAGCTAAGAACTAACCATTAGGGTTTACTTTTGTTGGGGGGAAAAGAATTGCTGGGCTGTGACTCCTGCCCACCTTCCCTCCCTCCCTCCCTTCCCCCTTTTCTTCCCTTGTTACCTGCTGTGGCTTGGAATCTCCTTCTTTGCCTCATCCCATGAGAGGTTTTGACTTCCCACCAGCCCCATCTCTTTCTTCTCCTTATGTTTTGAAGAAGACTTTGTCATTTGATGGAGAACAGGCGGGGACAAAAGGAAGAGAGAGAGAGAAAGTATGCAGAAAATAGGGAAGAGCTACCAAAGTTGAGAAAGCGAAAAAAGAAAATTAAGGTAGGGATTAGAAAGTTGGGCTCACTTAAGCTTCTGTCTGCCCTTTAAGAGTTTTATCTATTGGTTTTCCAAAAGAATTGCTTCCTGAAATAGAATTATTAATATGTAAAACTAAAATTGTGTAGGAGTAATTAAAAGCAGTATAAAAAAGGTCATCGAAATAATGTATTTGGCATATGGCGTATCATACATGGATTAGTAATATAAATTAACAAGTCAAAATAATATGAATCATATATATATATAGAGAGAGACAAAGCCAGAACTGGGAAGATAAAAAGTACACAAGTGTTGCTGAAAAGCATTATAATTAGCTCCTGATAAAACTTTTCTGAGGGGGGGGGGAGTAGTCCAGAAAAAGGATAAAAAGCAAGTCAGATCTTTGAGTTGGCTTCGGTTACTACAGGCATTGTTTTCTTGAAAAAAAAATACAAAGGGGATTGCTAATGATTTCCTGTAGGACATGTGGTCAACTTTCAACCTGAGATTTCCAGAGAAAAACTGGAAATGTGTCTTCCTAGCACTGGGCAGCTTTATGTGATAGCAAGGTCAGCCGGAAGCTGCAACCGGCTGGGGCAAAGTAAAGATGCCACAATTAAAAAAAGTTAGGGTTTGTCTCCTCCAAATTGGTTAAAAAACCCACCAAGAACATTCTCGTAGATCTTCAGTCCAATTTGTGGAAATCTTAAAGTGCCTGAGGGGAACTGGGCTTCCACAACACGCAGTTTAAGAAACTCTGCTCTAAACTTGGGAACAGCTAGGCGAGTGATGGCGAACCTTTTTTGGCTCGCGTGCCACAAGTGGGGGGAGCGCAGGGGGGGTCGAGTGCGGGCGTGGCGCACCCATAATGCAACGCGCGACCCCCCCAGTGCGCATGCGCGCACAACGCGCGACCCCCCCCCATTTTTACATGTTTTTTTCGCCCTCCCCAGGCTCCAGAGACTTTATAGGAGCCTGGGGAGGGCGAAAAGAGCCTCCCCCGACCCCCCGGAGGCCCTCCAGAGGCTTCAGGGACTGTCCGGAGGCTTCCCTGAAGCCTTCCGAGCGCTTAAAACCACCCTCCGAGCAAACCGGAAGTGACTTCCGGGTTGCGCTCTGAAGGCATCAGGGAAGCCTCGGACGGTCCCTGAAGCCTTCGGAACGCTTAAAATGACCCTCCAAGCAACCCAGAAGTCACTCTGGGGGGGGCGGGGGAGGCTCATTTTGCCCTCCCCAGGCTCCTATAAAGCCTCTGGAGCCTGGGGAAGGAGAAAAATAGCTTTTAAAAAGGTGAACTCAGCTGACAGGGCAGCGCCTCGCGTGCCCTGACAAATGGCTCCGTGTGCCACTTGTGGCACGCATGCCATAGGTTCGCCATCACGGAGCTAGGCTGACCTGAGGGAAGAGAATAAAACTTCTCCATGTCTTCTGGGCAACTCCGTGGACTCCTCAAGTGGGAGGTGTGCAGGGGAACGGCCTTATGAATTGGGCCAAGCCTGTGAATGAGCTGCTAGGGAAATGAGCTCTTTCTGGAACTCTCTGGGGATTCCCAAAAGCAAGTGCTCCTCAGAGTTCTGGCTCTGTGGGAACCTCCTCTTCCTACTGCTTGCAGATCCTACTATCCTTCCCTTCTTCCTCTGTGAGCTGAAATCTATGCTGAGGTCAGAATTGCTTTGCGAAAATTCAGCAGAAAAAGCCACATTAGGTTGGATAGCAATAGGCCTTGGACGTATGCATACCGCTTCACGGTGCTTTCCGGCCCTCTCTAAGCGGTCTACAGAGTGGCTATTGCCCCCAACAATCTGGGTCCTCATTTTATCAACCTGGGAAGGACGGAAGGCTGAGTCAACCTTGAGCCGGTCAGGATCAAACTGCTGGCAGTCGGCAGAATTAGCCTGCAACACTCATTCTCACCATTGCGCCACCATGGGAAAGGCAGCTCCTGTAAATGTGGGGTGGGACTCAAGAGGGTGTCATTCTTTTGCAAAGCCTCCCTCAGTTTGACATTTCAGGCCTCTCTCCCATTTCTTGTGTCTCCCTCTAACACTGAACCAGGAGAAGCTCTTGGAGTGGCCATGGCGGAAAATGTGGGGCTGAAGGAACTCGACCTCAGCTGGAACAACTTTCGGGGCCAAGGAGCAGTGGCTGTCGCCAAAGGCCTGGGGGTAGGAAAGGGGATTTGGCTCGAGAATTTTCCTGATGGATGAAGTTGCGAAGCATAAGATGTTATTTCACCCCTCCGTCCTCTTAACATGCAAACAAGAGTGAAATAATTTGGCCCTGCTCGGTCTAGTGCAGTGTTTCTCAAACTTGGCGACTTTAAGTCCTGTGGACTTCAACTCCCAGAATTCCCCAGCCAGCTATGCTGGCTGGGGGATTCTGGGAGTTGAAGTCCACAGGACTTAAAGTCGCCAAGTTTGAGAAACACTGGTCTAGTGTATAAGGGCACGGGTGGGCAACTATGGCAGCTAGTGGTTTTTTTAAATTGTTTTAACGGTTTTTACTGTTTGTATTATTTTAAAATGTTTTTTTAAGATTTTAGTTGTAATATATGTTTCTGAATTGTGAGCTGCCCAGTGGTGTTTGCCAAGAAATCAATCAATCAATCAATCAAACAAACAAACAAAGCTTTGCAACCTGTACACTTCAACTCCCAGAATTCCTGGTAATTGAAGTCCACAGATCTTGAACTTGCCACAGTTGCCCACCCCTGGCCTAGTGGTACAATATCCTGGTCACAATATCACGGCCCACATTTCCTGCATCTCTCAGCAGTGGATAAGGGAAAGTGTGCAGCCACCGGCCCAAAAAGCGAATACAATCCTGGGTTGTATAAACAGAGGCTTAGAACCAAGATCACGTGAAGTATTAGTGCTGCTTTATAAAAACCCAGTAAGGCCACACCTGGAATACTGCAACCAGTTTTGGTCCCCATACTACAAAAAAGATGTTGAGACTTTGGAAAAAGTTCAAAGAAGAGCAACTAAGACGATAAAAGGCCTGAAGAATAAAACATAGGAAGAACGGCTGCAGGATTTGGGTTTGGCTAGTCTACAGAAAAGAAGAATTAGGGGTGACATGATAGCAGTCTTCCAGTATTTGAAGGGCAAAAAAAGAAGGGGTCAATTTATTCTCCAAAGCACTGGAGGGCAGAACAAGAAACAATGGTTGGAAACTAATCAAAGAGAGAAGCACCCTGGAATTGAGGAATTGGCTTAGTGGGCATGGCAGGGGAAGGACACTGCAAAATCCCCATTCCCACCACACTCCCGGGGAAAGGATATTGCAAAATCCCCATTCCCACCACACTCTGGGACCAGCCAGAGGTAGTATTTGCTGGTTCTCTGAACTACTCAAAATTTCTGGTACCGGTTCTCCAGAACCTGTTAGAGCCTCCTGAATTTCACCCCTAATTTAGGGGGACGTAGCTTTTGTAGCCACTTAAGCCATTGTTTCTCAACTTTGGCAGCTTTAAGATGGGTGGACTTCAAAGCCCAGAATTCCCCAGCCAGCTACGCTGCTAAGGTTGAGAAGCACTGACCTGGATAGGGGAAGAGTTTCCCTGTTTGAAAAGAAGCCAGAAGCAAATCTGGAGTGGATGAAGGCCCAGGAACCCTCTGTCAGGCTGTGCCTTGTGATTAGAAGCTCTAGATGGCAAGCGCAGGTCTCCTGTGGACCCTCCACCTTGGACCTTCTCCAAGCTCTGCTAACTCTGTCTTGTTCCACAGGCGAATATATTCCTTCGAGTCCTTGATCTGTCCTATAACGGCTTTGGAAACAGTGGTGCAGCTGCTCTGGGGGCAGCCCTGAAAAGCAACGATGTGCTGGAAGAACTCCACATCGGGTAAGGAGGCACATGTGTGTGGGCATCTGCACTTCCTGAGTGCCGAGAGCCATTTCTTAGTCATCCTTGGCACAAGCCAGGGCGGTTGAGGCTGAGGCCATCAGGTGAGTTTCTGGCAAAGGTTGGATTTGAATCGGGGACCTCACCTGCTTAAGGGGAGAGGAGAATAATAATAATAATAAATTTGGATTTATTAGCCGCTCCCTTTCCAAGCAGGACTCGGGGCGGCGTACACTAGGACATATATAAACATACATATATACAAAGACATACATGCATACATGCATGGAGGAGGTAATAGATTACAACATTTAGACAATTAAAACCAGTAACATACCCCATAATAAAAACCCAATATACAATAAAAATTTAAAATTTAAAAAGACAGTCAGGAGGAATATGAAAAATTACGGTTGAGCCAGGCCAGATAATTGAAAGAGGTGGGTCTTCAGCTGAACACAGCAGTCTCTTCCCTCCCATCTTCCACCCTGCCCAGGCTGCCCAGCCAGAACAGAACAGACTTAACGGAGTTGGAAGGAACCTTAGAGATCTTCTAGTGCAACCCCTACTCAAGAGGGAGACCCTATACCACTCCAAACAAGTGGCTGTCTTAAGCCTCCTCTTAAAAGCCTCCAGGGATGGAGCGCCCATCACTGACATCGCAACCAGCCTTCCTCTGGTGTAGCGTTTAGGGGAAAAAATGTTTGATGGGTGTTGAGAATTAAACAAGTAGATTGCTTCTCTTTTACGTGCCATATGTCAACAGGCTGAGCTGATCCTGTGGCCTCTTGCCAATCAGAGAGGGAGGAACCTGGGAGGGGCTGAGCCCAGGTCATCCAGCGCTGTAAGGCAAACCGAGCGTTATCTCCTTGTTGCTGGGGTGATGTGTGACCTCTGGTAATTGCAAACCATGGCTTAGCTTGAGATACCAACCCAGCCAATTAAGCAAATTGGGGCTTACCACGGGACTCAGGGTTCCGCCCTACAGAAGAAGAATTATAAACCTGGAGTTAGCAACAAAATGCTGCTGCTTAAGAAGGCCATTTTCCTTTTTTGTTTTGGTGAAATAAAATATTAAATAACCCATGTTTTTTTTTTTTTAAAAGGCACAGTGCAGCATCCAAGGATAATCTCAGAAGCTAATTTTTCTAATTTAACCCGAAAGTGAATTCTCGTGAACTGATGGGTTCTTCGAATTTTTCGGGAGCTGGACATCCTGCTTTCAGATAACTGATGGGCTGCCATGCAAAAAAATAAAATAAAATCCAGCAGTCTTGTTCTCCTTTCCCCCAATGAAGAGGGCCAGAAGGAAAGTGTGGGGCTTGCAGAATTTGGGGACTGGATTGCCCTGCCCTCTTTGCTGGATAACTGTTTGCATAGGATTCTGCTCCACTTCCAGACACTCTCAATTGAATGGTTCCTGGCGATCCTCTCAGGGAGGAAGCTGCCTTGTGGGTGGCAAAAACTCCCGGAGCCTCAGGAAAAACAAAAGATTTTTCCCCCCTTCAATTATTAGTAGTTCAGCTACTGGAAATGGAACACAGAACCTAGAAATCTAGAGTTGGAAATGCTGGGAATTTAGTTGGACCTATTACCCTATTTTTTGGAGTATAAGACGCACCAGAGTATAAAACGCACCAAGGTTTTGAAGAGGCAAATTAAAAAAAAAAGTAGGTAGGTAGATAGAGGGATAGAGAGGGAGAGAAAGAGAGAAATACAGTAGGTAGGGAGAGAGAAGGTAGGTAGGTAGGTAGGCAGATAAAGGGATAGAGAGAGAGAGAGAAATAGGGTTAGAGAGATAGAGAAATACAGGAGGGAGGGAGGAAGAGAGTGTGTGTGTAGGTAGGTAGGTAGGTAGGTAGAGGGATTGAGAGAGAAATAGAGAGAGAGAGAGAGAAATAGAGAGAAAGAGAGAGAGAGAAACACGGTAGGTAGGGAGAGAGAGAGAAGGGGGTAGGTAGGTAGATGTTTCCAGGTGTATTTATCCATGTGCTGGAGAAGGAAATCACTGACAATCTGCAGCACCTAAGACTTTGTTTCTGCTGGAACAGCACTTGATCAATGTAATTCTCATCAATCAGTTAAAGAGCTTTCCAAAAGGAAAAAAAAAGTTTTTGCACTCTGCAAACCTCCCAAAAACGGGCCCGGTTTTTTTAAAGGCATGAATAGCCTTGGGGGGGGGGGGGGGGGCTTGCAGAGTGCTCCAGGGGGGGGCAAAAACCAGCCCCGTTTTTTGTCAAACAAATTGCATGCATAGCCTTATGGAGGCTTATAGAGTGCCGCTGGGGGGGAGGGGAACGGTCCATTTTTTGCTCATTTCTGCCCTCCCCAGCCCCCAGGAGCTCTCTGAAAGCCTCCATAAGGGTATGCACGTCCATTTTGGAGAAGGGGGCGGGGCTTCAGGAGGCAAAAAATGCTGTATTCGGTGTATAAGACGCACCCAGATTTTCAGCCTCTTTTTTGAGTCAAAAAGGTGCGTCTTATACTCCGAAAAATGCGGTATGCGCTGACTGGGAGTTCATGCGATTAATGGGAACAATTTGGGCCAAATGAAAATGTGGGTGGCCACCCAGAAGTGTTTTCCGGAAGAGAAAGTTTGCTGAAGTTAGTTCCTTCCCTGTTTCCCTAATCTTTAGATCTGAACGAAGCTCTAAAATGTTTAAATGCCTTGACTAAGAGGGAAGATTTGATCTTTTGTCATCGCTGGTAGATCCTGTGATGTATTTTTTGTAAACTTACTTCCAATTGCAAGCTGGTGTGGGGTCTGCGTGGATGGGCGGGCGGGCAGAGAGAAAGTGGGGGGGGGACAGGACTTTTGAGCGCCTTCTCTCTTTATTTCCAGTAACAACCGCATTGCCTTGGAAGGAGCCCTGGCCCTGGCCCTGGGCCTGAAAGGAAACAAGAACCTGAGGAGACTCAAGGTGAGGAACCTTTGGGAAGGGGACCCTGAGGTCCAAACAGCCCTGCCAGGCAGGCAGGTGATGCAGAGGTGGGGGGGGACCCTGTTCTTTCCTGTGCCCTGCAGATGTCCAGGAACCCCATCCGGAACGAAGGCTGCCTTGGGATCCTCAAAGCCATCCGCGCGAATCCCGGAGCTGCAATGGAACTTCTGGATTTTTCAGTAGGTGTTGGTCAAAGAGAGAAAAGTGGCCATCTGAAATGGCGATACAGGATTGTCAAAATGGGTGGGGAACAGAACACCCTTTATTGGGAGTTCCCAAGGGACGGGGGTTTCGTGGGCGGTGGACGTTGTGAGTGGCACGCAAAGTAAAGGGAAACCCAAACAAGAAATGCTGGGTGGATGCAATGGAGGGTTGTGGTGCGAGCAGGTGAGCAGGCCTGTAGGCAGGAAGAGCAGGAGGAGAAAGGGAATACAGGTAGCCCTCCAGTTACGCAGGGAGTAAAGCCTTCCCATTCCATTCGTGAATCTCTTACCTTGAATGGGATCACTCCCTCCTTTCGACCACACATTCGAATGCGTGGCTTGTTAAGTGCACCTGAGGTATTTCAGGGTGTGGAAGGCCATGGGGGGGGGGGGAGGCTACTGATGGAACAGGCCACCTGCCTAAGACCACCCAAGAGGTCCCCGACCCACTGAAATACCTCATGCTCCCCCAAATTGCTTCCCCCCCACCCCCCCCAACCTGCCGCGTCGGATTGTGAAGATCTAGCAAGCAGTCTCCTCTCCAGCCCCTCAGCTGTTCCGTTCAGGCTTCTGCAACAATCCGGGGGAGGCCAGGGGAAGGGCCCAGATCTTCCCCCCGGAAGCTCCATTTTGGACTGCAGTGTTCAGAACAAAGGTTGCAGAAGCTCTGCGATCGTTCGTAAGGGAGAACAACCGCCGTGGTGCTGCAAGATTCGTAGTTTCGGCACTCGTTTGCAAATGCTAGGGGGCGCTTCTGGCGTAACTTCAAAAGTTTGCTAAGGGAACGCTCATAACTCGGGGATTACCTGTAATGAATTTGTGAAATTGCTGCAACTGCCACAGTTTGAGGGAAAGGAAAGGCAGCCTGGCCTAGGAAGGAGTTGGCATTTCCTTCTTCCAGGATGCCTGTTCGCTTTCCCAATTTCCTTCCATCTGACTTTCAACCAGACCTGCTTTGCTTGCAAGCCTAGGGAAGGTTGCAAAGTTAGGTTAGATTAGGCGAATGCATTAAGGAAGGAAAGCATATGGACTCTACAGAGGTGCTGCATTCCAGACTGGGGGGAGAATAGACAGGGAAGGGCATTTCCTCAAGCCCTGAAGATGAGGTTTCCAGCTCCACACAGCAGAGCACCAACTGGGCCTTGCTCTGATCCAAGAAGGATCATTTTCTGTCCTTCTCAGGTAGAAGAGGCCGCAGCTGGTGCAGTCCCTGTCTTCAGGTGAACCTGCCTCACCTGGCCAGGAGAAGCTTTGCTTTGTGGCTGTTTGTTGGGCTGCTGGGGGAACCTTGTTTTGTTTTAATCCATCTTGAGATTGTGGCAGCTTTGGCTCCAACCCACTCACTGCCCGGAATTCCTCTTTTCAGGCAATTGTGGTGAAGCAGGACTTTGTCCGGGCATGTGAGGCTGTCCAAGAACTTTTCCCCAGCCTTCTGATCCACCACGATGGAACCTCTCGCTTGTTCAGAAGAAAACTTCCAAAGGTGCAGCAAGTCACTTCGCTTCTCCGGGGAACAGCAGGCTAAATGCAGGGGTCCCCAACACCCTTGGCAACTTTAAGATGCATGGACTTCAACCTCCAGAACTCCATGCCATCTGAGGAATTCTAGAAGCTGAAGTCCACAAGTCTTTAAAGTTGGAGACCCCCGTCCTGAGGCGCTGTTCCTTCCTACCACTGTCTCAGCTTAGCCAGGCTGAGCAGTGCATGGGGGTGGGGGTGGGGGGACTACTAAGGGGAGGGGTTGAATGTGATGGCAAATATGCCGTTTTGTCGAACCCCAAGCATCCCAATGCTGCACACAAAGCTAAAAGGGGCAGAGCGGGCAGCACAAGGCTGCAAAGACCCATCGGTTCTTCTGCCCAAAGCAGGAAAAGACCTGGCAGCTTCTGCAGCCCCTGGAAGCCACCGGCTCTCCATGATCCCCTGATTGTCCATCCCGGCAGCATCTGAGTTCCCCGGTGTCCAGGGAAAAGAATACAAGAGCCTCAGGCGATATTTAGGCGACTTCAATTACTGGCTCTGAAGACCCCTGTCCCAGGAATGTTGGGTGGTTCCAGGCACTCTCGGAAAGGAGGTTCCGCAGCCCATGGTGCACTGCTTCTGCCCAGCCAGACCAAAGATGATTTCTTCCGCTAGACCAGGGGCGCCAAACTCAAGGCCCGTGGGCCGGATCGGACCCGTGGGGTGCTTGGATCTGGCACACAGGGGCCGCCCTGGAAACAATGAAGGACCAGCCCCAGGAGTCTCTGCCAGTGAAAATGGAACTTGGGGGGGGGGTCCTCCTAAGCTCTGATTTCAACTGCGATGGTCCCTGCGCTAGATCCTTTCCCGGCCAGATGGAGGATTCCAGCTCTGCATGCCCATCGCTGGGGCGTCAAGGCCGATTCTGTCGCTCGGTAGCCCACCTGTTCCCAAAGCCTTTCTTAGCACCTGAGGCTCAGAGGCAGCCCAGCCAAGCTTCAAGCTCCAGTTGCTTTCCAAAGGACGTAATTTGCATCAGGAGCTGGAGAAATCCGCTGGTGGCAGAAAACAGTGGCATTGACTCCTTGGTGGAATTACAGATTGGAAGGGACCTTGTAGGTCATCTAATCCAGCCCCCCACCCAAGCAGGAGACCCTGCGGCATTTCTGTCAGATGGCAGTCCAGTCTCTTCTTGAAAGCCTCCAGTGATGAAGCTCCCACAACTTCCGAAGGCAACTTCTGTTCCTTGGGTTGATGGTTCTCACTGTCAGAAAGTTCCTCCTCATTTCCAGATTGAATCTCTCCTTGTTCAGTTTCCATATCTATTGTGCCCTGTCTGGACTTGTGTGTCTTCTCACATTTGCAGGTTTCCTAAAGAGATTCCTGGTGGCCCTGGAAGATCAGCCTTTTCTTGTTGACGTCCTGGATGGGAGGAGCCCGTCAATCGTCTTGCGATGCTTGATAGAGGTCCAGGACTTGTTATCCTTTCCCTTCCTCTTTGGGCTGGAGCCAGCAAGTTGTGTGAAAGGCCGCCTTTTCATCTGCTGAATGATGGCTGCAGGGATCTCCTTGCAAGGATTTCGGTATCCTGCTCATAGCAACACGAGGGGATCCACTAGCACAAGATGCGGCAAGCGCTCCTAGCAATTTTCCCTTTGAGGCAAAACCCTCCAGTGATCTGATGAGGCAGGTTGTCCGAGCGGACCTCAGTGGAGGCTAAGAGGAAGCCGATAAAAAGGGAACTTTGTATGCATTTATTCCCTCTCATTCCACAGAGTTTGGAAACTGCTCCTCTATCCAAAACTCTGTCCCGGTACTTTTAGCCAAATTATTCTGTGTGCCATCCTCAATATCAACCTTTCCTCTTATGTAAATTGCACAGCTTCCCCTGAAAACATTTCCAGTTGCCAGGATTGTCCAGCAGACTTCCTGGCTGGACATTGTCCCAGAGGAAGTCCCCACCTCCACCTCAGGCAGACCAGTCCTGATGGCCAGAGGTGGTGAAGGTTGAACTCACTCCTGCTGGAGGCCATCTATAAACACACACACACACACACACACACACACACCATGGTAAGGGATATTCACACAGCTGTAGTGAAATTCAGGGTGGCTGGGGGGGTCGAAGGCCACAGCTTTCCGGGTGCATGTGGTCAGCTCCAAGCCACATTGAAGGGTGGGGCCGAGAGAAAGCTGAAGGAAGAAGGCAACAAGGGTTGAGGAAAGAAGGGTACCCCCATCCCTCCAGAAATGTGTGGGTCAAGCAGTGGATTACTTCCATGCTGTTTGCTCGATATAGGGCCACTTGTAGTAAATAATGTATCTCACTCCAGTTCTCTTTTTATTTTATTTTTTATTTTTGTAAACTCCAGTTTTGCCAATCTTGTCAGAGAAATACTATATTGTTGCTAAGTTTGATGTATTCTGCCCAGAATCACTTTGTGCGAGATGGGCAGCCGTATACATTTAATAAATAAATAAATCTAAATCTATACATCCCCTAAAACTCTCCTGCCTGTAACCTTTAGCCGGGTGAAAAGGTACATCATAGGCCAAAACCTTTTTCAGCCAGTTATACTTCAGATGGGCTAACTTACAGAATCTGGGACATACAGCTCTTGTAGAGCTGAAATTTGGCAAATTTCATACAATATGACAATCAATTAGCATTTTATGTAGTAATAAAAAATGTCATAAAACATTTCCTGTGGTCAATGTTTGACTGTGCTTTATAATTCAACACGGGCTACTTACAAGGCTGATACATCCTGAATTTTAAAGAACTTTTCAAGTACTTTAGAAGCTCTGCCATTCTTAAAGATACTGAGGAATCTGGCAAGGAAATATTTCTAAAACGGTGACCCAACAGGGCACAGGTGGTCTAGTAAATAAATAAAATCCACTGGGTGAATTAGCATAAGGATCTTTATATGCTTCAACAGGAAAAAAAATGGGCCAGAGAGGAAAGATTCATATTCTTTCTCTCTGTGCCATGAATCTGCTCCAGAAGAGAGACGCCTCAAAAAGCAGGTTAAAAAAAAATAGGCAAGAAATCTAGTAATTCTTTAAAGATCTGCTATTCTGTAAGCCAGTGTTTCTCAAACCTGGCGACTTTAAGTCCTGTGGACTTCAACTCCCAGAATCCCCCAGCCAGCATAGCTGGCTGGGGAATTCTGGGAGTTGAAGTCCACAGGACTTAAAGTCGCCAAGTTTGAGAAACACTGCTGTAAGCTTTTGCAGATCACAGACTTTAAAGTACCTATAAGCATCTTTGTTTTGATGCAGAAGTTAATAAAAGCTACTGGGCTTTGGTTCAAAACCAGCCTTAAATGCATCACGTAGTTAGTTATTCCTAACTAGAAAAATTGGAATCAGGAAGTGACTTCAATCTGGCATTGGGAGGATAGACGTTCACACGCCAGTTTAAAAGAATTAGCAAAATCTTTGGGTTTTGTTCCCCTTGAGAATGAAGTCACCAGAGCTGTAGCTATATTGTCATGAATTAACTGATTAGGCCATTTAACCAGCTAGTCCTCTACAGTTTTTCCTTTTTTTTTACAAATTCCTGGGTTTGAAGGCCGGACGAGCGCATGGGAGAAATGTGTTTGATGCTCAAGTGTGCTACAGTCCTTTGAATGCTACCTGGTGGGTGTGAGAACTCTGCAAGAAATGCTTATGGAAAGATTTTATTAGAAGCCGCTGTTTTATAGAACGAGGTGATCTTTTTTTTAAAAAAAGCCTATTCATGCCTTCTAATTTTATGCAGAAGCGGGATTCTTTAAAAAGTTTTCTACAGAAACGCAACCTTATTGTGATGACTGTTGTGGGGTAATCCAAGTGGGAAGGACGGGAGACCCTTGAGGCACCTCTGAACAAGGGGGGCTTGAGGTGAGCAGGGTGGGTGGGCACAAGGCCTTGCCTCTGTCTTTGGAGTGATGTGCGAAGGGTGCGCTCCCGATAAAGTTAGCGCTCGGGCAAGCCACACCTTTGCTGTAAGAAACCTGAAATCTATATTAACACTTGAGTTGCTCCTCCTGTATTTAACACCATTCCCTTTTTGTCACTTACAAGAACGGGTGTGGATTTAAGCTTTCCGAGGGGGAGGGGGGGAAGGCTGCCTGCGCACTACATTGCTGTCTGAAATAATCTGCACATCATCAGTTGAAGAACTGGCCGCCCAGCAAAGACAAGTCTTTATCGTTGGCTGGCTGGCTTCTTGGCCAAACGCCATCGCACAAAAGTCACCACACAAAAAGAAAAGGAAGAAGGATGTGGCCGGGGACGACACACACACACAGTCAGCACACAGTTAAGCAGGAAGCGGAGGAAGTGCGCGGTGGGAAAGGAGACGGGGGCCGCCAGGCAGGACAAACCCTGAGTAGCCCCTCCCAGCGAGGAAAGCTTTGAAAAAGGAAAGCCAATCTTCCTCTACATTATTGTCCCAACATGAAATGTGACTTCTGTCTTCTCTGTCCTAGCAGGCATTTCCTCCTTCCCCAAATGTTGTTTCCAGCCTGCTCTGCACCCTCCTGCATGGACCTAGAGGCAGCCCTTTCTCATGGGAAGGGCTCACCACTCCTACGTGCTCTCTGCACCCTTCAGGGGGGGCAGGTGCTGTTGCCCCCTTGGGTCAGGGTCTGTGCGGGAGGGCAGCCCCCTTGCAACCCTGCAGGAGGAAAGCAAACCCTGCAGCCTTCCTGTAGGCCAGGGGTGTCCAAACTTGGCAACTTTAAGACTTGTGGACTTCAACTGCCAGAATTCTGGGAGTTGAAGTCCACAAGTCTTAAAGTTGCCAAGTTTGGACACCCCTGCTGTAGGTATTTCCAGCCAGCAGAGTTCCACGGGCCTCGAAAAGCATGTTCTCACAACCCATGGGAAGAACAGAGCCACCCAAGAGGCCGTATCCACACAGCACACCAAGCCAGGGCAATTACAAGCCGTATCTACCCCCACAGGTCCAGCTGGGAGAATTCTTAGCATGGCAGTCTCTGTGTCTGCGTGTTGTGTGTGATTTAGCGTGTGGCGCTAACTTACCCTCGGGTCATTGGGGGTACTTGGCAAAGCAGGGATCCTTGGGGTAAGGGTGTCGTGTGAACTCAGCTGTTCTGTTTCCCACCTTCCCTACCCTGAAGAAACAAGAGGAGGCGCCCACTGTAATTCCTGCCTTCTGTTTCTGGGCGGGGCCAGCCAGAGATGGTATTTGCCGGTTCTCTGAACTACTCAAAATTTCCATTACCAGTTCCCGACCGGGGTCCCACTGTAATTCCTGCCTTCTGTTTCTGGGCGAGTCCAGCCTTGGTTTTCTTATCTGTCCACCTCCCTCAGGGGTGAAATTCAGCAGGTTCTGACCCATTCTGGAGAAACGGTAATGGAGATTTTGAGTAGTTTCAGAGAACCGGCAAATACCACCTCTGGCTGGCCTCGCCCACATCTATTCTCTGCCTCCCGAGTCCCAGCTGATCGGGAGGAAATGGGGATTTTGCAATAACCTTCCCCTGCAACGCCTACCAAGCCACGCCCACAGAACCGGTAGTAAAAACAAATTGAATTTCACCATTGATCTCCCTCCACCGTTTCTCTCCACATCGGGGTTGCTTTGCTCTAGAGTAGGGGTCTCCAACCAGAGGTGAGTTGCTCCTGGATTGGCCTGGATCGGCCAAACCAGTAGTAGGGGTGGCGGGAGGCTCTGCCCACCCTCCCGGATGCTTTTGAGCGCGCGGGAGAGGGCACACCGGAGCCCACCCGAACTGGTAGTAAAAAATTGGCAACCCACCTCTGTCTCCAACCTTGGGAACTTTAAGACTTGTGGACTTCAACTTCTGGCTGAGGAATTTTGAAAGTTGAGGTCCACAGGTCTTAAAGTTGCCAAGGTTGGAGACCCTTCCTCTAGGGCTGTCCGGGAGAAGAGAGAGTCAAAAAAAAATCAAGGTGGCCACCACCACCATAGAGTTGAAGGACCTCTTCCTGCCTCGTCGAGGATGCCATGTCGACTTGCTTCACCAGCCTCGGTTTGCTCCTGCCATGGCCAACGGGTAGGCAATGCCTTTTTGCAATGGGTGGATTCTACTGGCTCCCCTTCTTGCCTCCTCTCTCTCAGTCCGTGAGGCTACCCCCAAGGCTGCCCCCCTCGCACCCGAGAAGCGTCCCAAGGCCAGGTTTGTCCAGGAGGAAGTTTGTGCAGGAGGAAGCTTACCACACGTTTTTAACGCCTGCTGTTGTGTCAGTTGGATGGGTGTGATGACTACATCCCACAGTCTGTGCAAGAGAGAGAGATTCTTGGGCTCTCAGGTGTGCCTTTGGTAGTGGTCAAGGACCGTTTGAGACCGAAACTGGAAAATCAGCTCGTCTCAGTTCGTCATTCTGACAGCCCTGTCCCTGCCCTGCAGGAGCCCATCCAAGACGTACATCACACATCCTGCCTTCCTCCACTGATTGATCAAGACCCCGAAATGGCAGGCCAGGCATTGCCCCTTGGAGGGCAGGTCGGAGAGGGAGGGGAGGGGAGCAAGTGGATGGCACAAAGGAGGCACAGGAGAGGGGGGCTTAGCTGGGCTGCAAACATGGGGCACAAGAGGAGGAGCCATTTTGGGTGAGTCCAGTCTTCCAGTCAGAGAAACAAGGCCAGGTAAGAGAGGAGCAGTGGGGGGGGGACCCCCCGGCAGTAAAAGGTTGGTTTCTCCCCAGACTTCCCTGCCTGTGCTCGTCTCTGCCCAGACTGGAGAGCGACGGGTGGGGTGGGATGGGTGGGTGAGGGAAACATGGCCTCTGCCGGATCCTCCCAGGTCATCTCTTGGCTTCTTCACCACTCTCCTGGGCATCTGGCAGGCCCTGGGCCGGCTCCGTCCTGGGCTGCACTGTCTGCACCGTCTCCTCCAAGCTGCTGCTCGGGAAGACCACATAGCGGGCTCGGGCTTCCTGTGTCGGGGAGTCCCGCAGGTTCTCTTTGCTGTGCCAGATGCCGTAGCTGAAGTAGACCAGCAGGCCTGCAAGGAGAAGCAAGAAGAGCCATATCAGATCCCATCCCGACCCCAGGAAGGAGCTCCAAGGGACGGCATCCCCGGGTCTGAGAGCAGCTTCAAGGCGCCCCGTGGAAGCTGCTGGAGCCCCCTTCAATCTCACCTTGCAGAGGAAGCTTTGCTGCCTAGCCCATAATTTTGCTGAGATTCTTCCTTATCAATGCAGGCGCTCCAGAGTTATCTCATGGGGTGGACCTCGAGTGCAGGTAGTCCTTGATTTACAACAGTCTGTTTAGTGACCATTTGAATTTACAATGGCACTGAAAAAAGACCATTTTTCACACCTATGACCATCGTCGCATCATGATTTACATTCAGGGGATTGACAGCTTGTTCATCTTTATGATGTCCTGGGGTCCCGTGATCGTATTTTGCGACCTTCGGACAAGCAAAGTCACGGGGAAAACCAGGTTCACTTAACAGCCGTTACTAATTGAACCACTGCAGCTTAACAAGCGCGGCAAGAAAAGTCGTAAAACTGGGGCAAAGCTTATCTAATAAATTTCTCACTTAGCAACATAAATCCTGGGCTCATTTATGGCCGTAAATCAAGGACTACCTGTGCTGAAAATGCTCCAAGCTTTCAGAGGTTGGCCATATAGAGGGAGGCCCTCCTGTGGCAGCCAGGGTGCCCCAAATTATCAAGAGCAGGGGTGTCCAAACTTGGGAACTTTAAGACTTGTGGCTGGCTGGGGAATTCTGGGAGTTGAAGTCCACAAGTCTTAAAGTTCCCAAGTTTGGACACCCCTGATCAAGAGGAATGGGGTCCGAGTCTGAAGACCAATATCCACACTACAACCTTCCCGGTAACTAATTGCTGCCGAAAATAGCAACAGCACTTAAGACTTATATACCGCTTCACAGTGCTTTACAGCCCTCTAAGAGGTTTACAGAGTCGGCCTCTTGCCCCAGCAATCTGGGTCCTCATTTTTCCCACCTTGGAAGGACGGAAGGCTGAGTCAACTTTGAGTCGGTCAAGATCGAACTCCTGGCAGTGGGCAGAATTAGCCTACAATACTGCCTCCTTCTTCCCGGTTGCAATGTATGGCTGTGAAAGTTGGACCATAAGGAAGGCAGAGCACCAAAGAATGGAGGCCTTTGGTGCTGGAGAAGACTCCCGCGAGTCCCTTGGATTGCAAAGCGATCCCACCGGTCAGTCCTAGAGGAGATCACCCCTGACTGCTCTTTAGAAGGCCAGATCCTGAAGAGGAAACTCCAATGTTTTGGCCACATTATTATTATTATTATTATTATTATTATTATTATTATTATTATTATTATTATTATTATTATTATTATTATTATTATTATTTATTAGACTTGTTAGCCGCTCCCTATCCACGAAGGGACTCAGGGCGGCGTACAATAAATAGAGAAGGAAAGAATCCCTGGAGAAGAGCTGCATGCTGGGAATGATTGAAGGCAAAAGAAGAAGGGGGCGACAGAGAATGAGGTGGCTGGATGGAGTTACAGAAGCAGTTGGTGTGAGCTTTAATGGACTCTGGGGGATGGACAGGAAGGCCTAGAGGAACGTTGTCCATAGGGTCACAATGGGTCAAACACGACTTCATGACTAACAACAATTGCCTTCTAACCATTGCGCACCATGGAAGGAAGGAAGGAAGGAAGGAAGGAAGGAAGGAAGGAAGGAAGGAAGGAAGGAAGGAAGGAAGGAAGGAAGGAAGGAAGGAAGGAAGGAAGGGCAATAGCAATAGCACTTGGACTTATATACCGCTTCATAGTGCTTTACAGCCCCCTAAGCAGTTTACAGTCAGCCTATTGCCCCCAAAAATCTGGGTCCTCATTTTACCGACCTGGGAAGGACAAAAGGCTGAATCAACCTTGAGCCGGTGAGAATCGAACTGCCAGATTAAAGGCAGCTGGCAGTCAGCAGAAGTAGCCTGCAGTACTGCACTCTCACCACTGTGCTACCATGGCAAATAGATATTTCCAGGGATGTTAAACCAGCTTCAATATATTGCATGGAATTTTATTCTCTTTTTAAAATGCTTCACATTTTTTAATGGTTCAGTAATATGGTTTTGGGGCAGGTTCCAAAGACGGAGAGCTCCCCACTTGCTTTCTCTCAAAACGGCCAACCTGCCCATTCTTGGAGATGGTTGAGTTGAATAAGAGATTAAACCCACGTTCAGGGGCATCTGAGGGAAGCGTGTGTGTTAAAAAGTCAAGATGGCAGTCAGGACTGGGTGACCAAGCCCTGCCTTTCTAATGTGGCTTCTACAGGAAGTCCTCAATTTACAATGGTTCACTTAGTGACTGCTTGGCAACTAACTCAGACTCATGACCGTCACTGTGTCCTAGGGTCACGTGATCCCCTTTTGTGACCATCTGTCAAGCAAAGTCAACGGGGAAGCCTGATTCACTTAACAACCGGGTGTCAACTCATAAAGCATTGGCATGTCTGTTATCAAGTCGCCATGGTGAGGAAAGGGGATGGGGGGGGGAGCGTATTCCACGCATACCTTTGGCTAGAGTCGGATCTCAGATTACTACAGCAGGCTTGTGAGGCGTGCACCTCATTGGTGAATGTGATTTATGACACAGACTGAGGGGAGGGAAGAAACAGGGGCAAAGTTCACATATAATTAAAATGAGGTCAGATCTGACTGCAGTGGGGCATTGCCGAAATGGTGTTCCTAATAAATGACTGGATTTCTTTTGAAACTTGAATTAATTAGGGCATCTTTCGGAAACCTGACACCGGGTTACTAACTTAACAACTTCGGTGATTCACTTAACCGCCGTGGCGAGAAAGGTTGTAAAAATGGGGCAAAGCTCAACAAATGTCTCACTTAACAAGATAAATTTTGGGACCCGTTGTGGTCGTAAGTGGAGGACTACCTGTATTATATGGTCTGTGTTATGACTGTCCCCTTAAGCTTTCTGACCTCCTTGCCAATGTCTCTGCCTGGCCTTGCTTTGGATGCGACCCCCCATCTCAGTCCTCATCCCAAATTTGCTGACCTTCCTGTGTTTCTTCCAACCCCAAATTCCAGGTGAGCCTTTTTGCAGTCCTCTTAAAACTTACCTGCCACCAGCCAGATGGAGAAACGCAGCCAGGTCATGTAGCTGAGCTTCAGCATGAGGAAGAGGTTGATGAAAATACTCAGGGCAGGCGTCAGCGGTACCAGAGGGAGCTGGAAAGGAAGGAGGGCAGGGGTCATAGAATCCTAAGCCTCCAAGGAAACTTGAGGTCTTCTAGTCAACCCCCCCCTGCCCCAGGCAGGAGTTCTTACTCCTTCCCAGACCAATGGTGGTCCAATCTTTTCTTAGAAACCTCTGGAGATAAGATGTCCCGTTGATTCGTTGTTCTCACTGTTAAGGAAATTTCTCTATATCTCTATGACGCACTTAATTCTTCCCTTTGTTGGCTAGACATACCTAGTACCAGATCCAATCTGGGTCGGTAGCCAGAACCAGACATTTTTTTCTTCTGAGCTTTTGGATTCATGCTGGAGCCCATCCTCAGGGAAGTTCTCTGTGCGCATGGAGAAGTTTCCCCAAAATTGTTTCCAGCACAAGTCCAAAAGCTTGGATGAGAAACCTCTGGTGCTGGCCATCCTGCAACATTATCCTGGGACATGTATATTCTTCATTCATGATACTTAGTACCCTTAGCCATTCATCCTATGATTCATCCTTCAGATGCCTTATTTGTTGCTCTTCTGTTCTGACTCGGCTCCCCAAACACGACAAGCCACCTGTAGTTAAATAAATGTTCCCTTTATTAGGAATGCCAGCAGCCCCGGCAAAAGGTTTCTCTCTCACCGCAGGCTAACAAGTTCGTCCGGCAGGGAGATGAATAGTTGTCTGCCACACTTATTCATCTCCGCCTCCTGCCTTTGATCCCCAGAGCTAGGGTGGAGCTTTGCTAGCAGTGGTGGTTCTTCTGTCTCAAAGACCAGCCCATATATTTCCACTGTTCTCCTCTCCTCTGCCTTCTGCACGTCTGGGCATCTGGCACTGGACCAAGCCGATCCTTCTCCTCCTCATCAGCCACCTCCAGACCTGGGGGCTGTTGACTCTTCATCTGAGGGCTGAACAGCCTCCTCCTCCTCCCTCTCCCCTTCCCTCTCCCTCTCCCCCTCTCTCTAAGCTCCATTCCCTCTTCCCCCTCGGAGCTCTCAGGTTGCCTTGCTGCTGACCCTGACTCCCACACCTCCTCCTCATCTGATTCGGCTGCTGGAGGGGCCGGTGGCCGAAAACATCTTCTCTACACTCTTTCTACGGCCTCAGGGTCTGTTTTGCATTGTGTTGATCAGAACTGAATGCAGCGTCCCAAGCGTAGTCTTACCAGTGCAGCATAAAATGTTAAATGTTCACATCATCTCTGAAGCTCGCTATCTATTGATCAGTCTAGGACTGCATTGGCTCTTTTGGCAGCCGCAACACACTGCTGGCAGAGGACCAGAAGGCTGGTTAGGGCTGCCTGGGAGACTCCCAACAGATGTGCAAAAGGGCTTTGATGCCTGGAGGGGTCTTGGCACAGGATTTGGCCCATCATGGTCTGACAAACAATGAGATTGTCAGGCCAGCAGCCATCTTTACTTTCGGATCTTTGGCCTGCCACACTTTCTATTATTCTGCTATGCATTTTCTATTGTGGGAAAACAGCGTTAGATGATATGTAGCCATAACAAAATTCTTTCTAGGAAGCCAAGGTCATCTTTTGTCTTTGCACCTCTGCACCTGACTGGAACTGGGTGGGTGGAATTGCCAGCATGGCAGTGGGAGATTGGACCATGGGATGGACTTGTGGGTGTTGGGGGCAAAGATCTTTCAACTGGGCGGGGAAAACCAGGAAGATTCAGGTTTTCCCAGATGTGCCAACTGGCTCTCTTCACAAATTGGAACTTTGAGGAATCTTTCGCCTTGGACTCTGATTTAATTTTGGAGGCTATTTGGAACCCCGAGACAGGTTTGGTCTCCCGAAAGAGATAAAAACCTTATTTACAGAAAGCAGCAGCTCCAAAGGAAGTGATGAGAGACCTAAACTGAAGCTGCACTTTGAATACATCGTTCGCACAACATGCTCTCCTAAAATTAAACCATGTTAACTCATTTTCGTGGAGAAAACCTACGTGGTCACAGAACGATTTGGTGGCACCTAGTCAACCGTGGCTCAATGCAGGGTTAGAAACGGGGGTGAAATTCAATTTTTTTACTACTGGTTCTGTGGGCGTGGCTCGGTGGGCGTGGCAGGGGAAGGATACTGCAAAATCTCCATTCCCTCCCCACTCTGGGGCCAGCCAGAGGTGGCATTTGCCGGTTCTCCAAACCACTCAAAATTTCCGCTACTGGTTCTCCAGAACCTGCCAGAAGCTGCTGGATTTCACCCCTGGTTAGAACCAACCCATAAGGCCTGGTGCATCATCAGCCAGGAAACTCTCCCAATCTCTGGTGGCTGGACTGAAGGACTTGTGCCCCAACCCTGCCAGGCAACCACAGCCCAATTTGAAAACAGGTTTCCATGCAGAGGTTCGACTTGGTCAGCCTTAAGGGCAGCCTCCTCCGCCCCAGCTGTGTTTGGGGAAGATGCATTTCCCCTGCCCTCCCAGGTCACACCCGCCCCCTCTTGCATCGGGAGCTGCCGTGCCCGCCTGCCTCACCTGGAAGGTCTGGGAGGTTGGCTTCTGCTCATGGACGCCAATGAGGACAAGGCTGCCCGTGAAAGCCAGGCTGGAGATGAGGATGAGCAAGGCGTAACACCAGGTGGGCAGGTGGAGCTGTGTCTTTCCAAAGACCAGGATGGAGGCCAAGCAGAGGGCCGACACCATGAGGACAACCACGGCCACGGTGACCACTTCACCAGGGTAGAAATCACTCAGGAACTCCAAGTAGGGTTCGAAGGCTGCCTTCAGCTGCCCTGGTCCGCGCACACTGCCCGCTTTCTCTTTGCCCACCAGCTGCAGCTTATCTGAGAAAGACTCGTATTCTTTGGGTTCGGTGGCGCCTGCGGGCTCAGCCGGTGCCGGGATGGCCTCGCTCCTCCCGGCGGCCTCCAGAGCTTCCGTCTTGCCTCGCTGGAAGCGCAGGATGATCACGCTGGCTGCCACAAAGGTGTAGGCCAGGAGTGTGCCAATGGAGAGGAACTGGACCAGGGCCTCCAGGTCAAAGATGAGCGAGAGGACGGACATGAGGAAGCCGAACACCGCGATGGCCACCACGGGCACCTTCGTGCGGGGGTGAACGCGGGCAAACACCTGGAAAAAGAGGCCGTCCTCGGCCATGGCGTAGACAATCCGAGGCAGGGAGAAGAGATTGCTGAGGAGAACCGTGTTCATGGCTGAGGAGGAGAGACACATTGCTGGTCACCGTGGGCTCCCGAGACCATTGGGGAGCGTTGCAGAAGGTATTGAGGGTGCTTGCAGGGAATGGGACAACTCACCATGGCCAACTCACCGCCAGGCAACTGGACAATTTAACAATTCTATTTAATTGTTTAAAGTAAATAAAAATCATTTAAATGTTTGCCGTTGGAGTGGTGCAGTGGCCTAGAGGTGGGGCTCTCGCCTCCCAATCAGGGGGCTGTGGGTTCAATCCTCGGTAGAGGCAGACATTCCTCTCTCTGGGCACGATGGGAATTTATCTACTGAAGAAAACTCTGCATCAGCAACAGGGAGGGCATCTGGCCAGTAAACACTCTGCTAGCTCCATTCAGTTGCCCAGACTCCACCCCAATGAAGGGATTATGGCAGGGATGTCCAAACTTGGCAACTTTAAGACTTGTGGACTTCAACTCCCAGAATTCCCCATGGGAATTCTGGGAGTTGAAGTCCACAAGTCTTAAAGTTGCCAAGTTTGGACACCCCAATGAAGGGATTATGGCAGGGATGTCCAAACTTGGCAACTTTAAGACTTGTGGACTTCAACTCCCAGAATTCCCCATGGGAATTCTGGGAGTTGAAGTCCACAAGTCTTAAAGTTGCCAAGTTTGGACACCCCTGGATTATGGGGTTGTTAAAAGGAGATGATGATGATTTTAATTTTTGCCATTCACATTTCATTCTGTCGTTTCTTTCATGACTCTATTCCACCATTTCTTTGATATTACTGTAACTTTTGTCCTGCAGTGAGTTGGCTGTAGCAAATTGGCCATGATGAATTGTCATAGACCCATGTCTGCCATTCGGCCCCTTTTTTGCAGAAGACCAGCCTCTAGGCCAGCGAGTCTTGTTTGGGGGTGGGGGGTAGGCAGCACCCTCCTTCTACACCATTGGACACTAGAAGGACAGCAGGAGAAGAGAAAGCTAGGAAAGCTAGCACAAAAGAAGACACCCCCACCCCTCACCCCCACACCAAGTGTGGACTTGACCAGGGACTAATCCAGGCAGTACTCTGGGTTCTTCAGTGGCCATCCAAGAGGTCTCACAAGCTGTGGAAGCAAGGAGGGATGGCTTCTCCCTGCCAGCCAAGATTGTTGTTGATGCTTTAGGAGGACCAAGCAGCAATCAAAACGAAGAGCAGGTGAGACCCGGATCCCTTAGGGATTTTTGTCTCACTCCTCTCGCCCACCGAATATAGAATAACAGAGTTGGAAGGGACTTTGGAGGTCTTCTGGTTCAACCCCCTGCTCAGGCAGGAGACCCTATACCTCCCACCTACACCTCCCACACCGTCATGGCTGCCTCTTTCCTAGCCAAGCTTCATGAGCTGAGAGCCGGACATTAGCAACAGAGAGAAAGGGTCAACCCTGAAGCTGACCTGACCGAAGCCATTTTGAAGTCTGGTCAGGTCCACCCTTGGTGTGTGAGGGGGTGAGGGGGTGTCTTCATTTTGAAGTTGCCACACTGGAGCCAAGGGACAGGGAGTGGGGAATAGAGATAGCTGGGGGTTTGTAGCCAAAGCAAAACACTTTCTCCTGAGAACCAAGGACATTCCCACAGGGAGAGAGAGAGAGAGGAGGCATGTTGTCACCAGGCAACCAGATGGCACCTTGATTGGACCATGTGACTGATTGTTTGGGAAAGACTTTTACTTTTAATTAGATGAAAGCCGAGGAAACCTTCAGAGTCAGTTTTCACCAGAACTGTGCCAATATGATACATCCAAATAAGCTATTCTTTGAGGAATCTACCTGCCTTGAAGCTTTGTCTGCTATGGGTGTATTACTTGGAACCCTGACTGAAAGTTTGGACTACAAGCAAGAAGAAGCGTTGGGGATGGAAGCCCAGTTGAGCCTTGTCAACTATCCAGCCAGCCAAGGTCAACTATCAATCGGTAGGGCTGAGAACCGAGAACCTGTTTCCTGAAAAATAGACAAGCGCCTGATTGGACATTTACAAATATCTGGGGAAAGGGAGGGGGGGTTGAGAGGAACATTTACTTTGTATTGTTTGCACAAGAACATCTCAGATTCAGCTTCTCTACTTCTGTAACCACTTAAGCTTCAGTAAAGTATACTCTTGGCAAGAACAGATGGCCGGGAGTCTTCCTTTGCCAGATGACTGAGTGGGACGGTTGACACACAGTCTACTTCCTGTTTTACTCCCGGATGCCCCAATCTCCAAGCAGGGTAATTCTGGATGCAACTTGACAGAGAGGGACAGAAATATCTTTTCATGCAAGCATAAAATCCTTGCTAGTCTCTACTGTTTTCTATCATTTTAAAGTGGCCTAGCCTGCAGGCACATTCTCTAAACTGGGGCCTTTATGTTATGTTTAATCACGGTTCCCAACCTACTCATTTAGGATTAGGCATAGTTATTTTAGGATGAGGCGTAGTTATATTGCATCTTTGCATAACCTCTTGTGTTGGCCGAGTGTCCCAGGCCGTGCTCAGTCCTAGGAGCTGGCCATGTCCTTGTCTCTCCTACCAGCCTGGGTCCTGTGCCAGCCCATCTAAAGGAGCCCACTTTGGTAAGACTACATTAGGAGAAAGGCTAGAGAAAAGGTAGAAATGGCACCCAGAGTGCCAGCCAGACTGTATCTGTAACCCAGGCATAAGGGAACTTACCAGGGGTGAAATCCTCCCAGTTTGGCCCGGTTTGGCCCGAACCGGCAGGGACGATTGGCATCAGTTCTCCAAACCGGTGGCAAAAATCCCTGGTGGCCCCACCCATGCCTGCCTGGTTGCCCTGTTGCCACTCACCTCTTCTGGCTGCTCGACCCACCCACCCAATCCAAACGTTTCTCCCTCCGTTCACAGCAGAGCTGTTGCAGCCTGTCCCTTTAAGGTAGACCCAGAGAGAGAGAGGGCTGGGGGAACCATAAAGGGAGCATCAGCTCTGCTGTAAATGGAGGAAGAAATGTTCAGATTGCCTCTGCCACAGAATTCAACGTTAAATGCAGCAGAGACAATCCAAACATTTCTCCCTCCGTTCACAGCAGAGCTGTTGCAGCCTGTCCCTTTAAGGTAGACCCAGAGAGAGAGAGGGCTGGGGGAACCATAAAGGGAGCAGCAGCTCTGCTGTAAACGGAGGAAGAAATGTTCAGATTGCCTCTGCCACAGAATTCAACATTTAATGCAGCAGAGATAATCCAAACGTTTCTCCCTCCGTTCACAGCACAGCTGTTGCAGCCTGTCCCTTTAAGGTAGACCCAGGGAGGGAGGGGGCCATGGGGGGAACCATAAAGGGAGCAGCAGCTGTGCTGTGAATGGAGTCATACACACAGGCCCACTGAACCGGTAGTAAAAAAAAGACTTTCACCACTGGAACTTACCACAAATGGAACCGGTGGCCACAATGAAACCTGCCCAGGAATAGCCCCTCTTGTAGAAGGCGTCGGCCAAGGCTGAATCAGGGTCCAGCGAATGCCAGGGCACCATCAGCGTCAACACCATGGACACAAGGATATATGCTCCGGTGGCAAGGCTCAGTGAGATGGCGATGGCCCTCGGAATGGCCTTTTCCGGGTTCCGGGCCTCCTCGCTGGACGTGGCAATAACATCAAAGCCCACAAAGGCATAGAAGCATGTGGCTGAGCCAGCCATGATGCCAGAGATGCCATAAGGGGCAAATCCTCCCTCACTGGCACTCCAGTTCTGGGCCTTGGCCAAGATGAATCCCATGACCAGGATGAAGAGAATGACGCCCATGCTGATGGCCGAGAAGACGTGGTTGAGCCAAGAGGAGAAGCGGGCGCCAAAGGAAATGAATGCCGTGGCGATGAGCACAATGCCAGATGCCAAGAAGTCTGGATAATGGGCCAAGAAGGGTACGTGCCAAGTGCCAGCATGGGTTTCCGTGAAGTTCTTGATCCTGTGGTCAAAAATGGAATCCAGGTAGCCACTCCAGGCTCTGGCCACAGCTGCCCCACCAATCATGTACTCCAGAATGACATTCCAGCCGATGAGGAAGGCCCAGATCTCCCCTACTGAGACATAGGTAAACATGTACGCAGAGCCCGTCTTGGGCACATGGGCACCAAACTCTGCATAGCAGAGGGCGGCCAGCAGAGAGGCGATGCCCGCAATGATGAAGGACACCACGATGGCCGGTCCAGCCGTCTCTTTAGCGATGGTGCCGGTCAGCACGTAGAGGCCGGAGCCCACCATCCCGCCAATGCCCAGCAGCGTCAGGTCGACTGTGCTCAAGCAACGGTTGAAGGAGGTCTCCATGAGGTCATCTTGCAGAGTCTTCACACGGTTGAGCTTTTGGCAAAAGCGGGCCAGGTCTCCAGAACGAAGCCGCCTGGTTGCCATCTTGGACAAGAAGGCCCTCTTCTCCACCGAGAGGCCGAAGAGCCAAACGTGTTCTGCTGACCCAAACGGTAGAAAGAAATTTGGTCAAAGCAGGATCAGGGAGAGGTGAAGTCCCTGCTAGAGGCAAAAAAAAATAAAGCCCAAGGAGGAGGAAAAAAAACAACATTCACGCCCTCCCCAGTCTCCCTCTGGGCATGAAGTGGAGCATGCCTAGAACATTAAAAATGGACAAAAAAACCATGCCAACAAAGTCAGCGGAGACCGGGGAACCAATTTGGAGGTGTGGCCAGCCTGGGTCGCTGTCGGTTCTGCAATCCAGACCAACAAACCACTACCAGTTCACCCAAACTGGTGTGAACCGGTAGCAACCTACTTCTGATTTGAAGCAGGCAAATGAAGGCTGCCTGTCAGCGTCCGAGTGACCCAGTGAGGTTCTTTAAATCAGGGGTCTCCTTTTTTTTGGTCAGGGTTTTTTAAAATTTTTATATTGTTTATACCAGGGGTGTCCAAACCTGGGAACTTTAAGACGTTGTGGACTTCAACTCCCAGAATTCCCCAGCCAGCATGGCTGGCTGGGGAATTCTGGGAGTTGAAGTCCACAAGTCTTAAAGTTCCCAAGTTTGGACACCCCTGGTTTATACATATCAACGTATATCAATGGGGTAATACCTGGGTATCATACATTTCAATAAAAATAAACATAGCATTATTACTCACAATCCTTACATTTCATTTTCATTATTTCATATTATTTGTACATATCCTTTACCGCCATCCTTCAACTCTAACCCTTCTTCTTACTCTTTCATCTATCTTAACATCTCTATCTCTATATCTACCAGGGCTGGGTTCCTGCCAGTTCTAACCTCATCTATAGAAGAGGTTCCACAAATCTTCAGTGCCCTTTAGAACCGGTTCCAGCTCCCTCCCCCCACCCGTCCGCACATCATCAAGATGAAGAGCGAGAGGAGGAATTCTGGGAGTTGAAGTCCACAAGTCTTAAACCTGTCAAGTTTGAACACCCCTGGGGTTTTTTCCCCTAAAGGGTTAGGAGTGCAAGGGTCTTGTAACTCGACAGCTTTAAGACTTGCACACTTCAATGCCAGAGTTCCTGAGCCAACATGACTGGAGGAGGAATTCTGGGAGTTGAAGTCCTCAAGTCTTAAAGCTGTCAACTTTGAACCCCCCTGGGTTTTTTTTTTCTAAAGGGTTAGGGGTGCAAGGGTCTTGTAACTTGACAGCTTTAAGACTTGCATGCTTTAATGCCAGAGTTCCTGAGCCAACATTTTGGTTGCTAAGCAAGAGCGTTGTTAAGTGAGTTTCACCACATTTTACAAGTTGGCTATGCCCACCCAGTCACATGGCTGGCAAGCCACTCCCACCCAGTCACATGGCCAGCAAGCCACTCCCACCCGGTCACATGGCCGGCAAGCCACTCCCACAAAGCAGGCCACACCTACAGAAGAGGTTCTAAAAAGTTTTGAAACCCACCACTGATATCTACCTACCTGTCTGTCTGTCTGTTTATATATTATAGTTCGCCCCTTATTGCTGTCTCTATTTTACCTTTTCCACCCCTTCCTGTCACTATAATATTCAAAGACGGCATAATAACAAATATATTATTTCATTATCTAATCAAACTGTATTGTTTAATTCTAATCTTTCACCTTCAACCATAGTTTTATACTTCTATCACTATCACACTACATACAAATCAGTTATCCAACATATACAGTATAATTCTAATATTCATACACATTATTAAAATACTTTCATGGCCTATTTTTACTTTACATTCCCTTTCTTTTCCCTTTATCCCACATCTTTTGCCCAGCATCCATATTTTTAATCTTTCTTTTTTTGGGTGGGGGGGGGGGAGTTTGCCTTCCATACACTTCTTTTAAATCTTTTAAGTCTTTCATTTAGCAAAGCTGGCTGAGGAACTCTGGGAGTTGAAGTCCACAAGTCTTAAAGTTGCCAAGGTTGGAGACCCCTGCTCTTAATAGCGGCTGCTCCGTCTGTCCTGAAAGTGCCAAGGAGACAATGGCAGCACCTGTCGCTGGAAACAGGCTGGAAACACAGGTATTCTTCCACCATGCTTTATGCTGCTAGAGAGCCTGGATCAACACCCCTTTCAGGAGGCAGAAAATCTATCCTTCCAAGGGGGACCCTTTCTGGAGAGTTAGCAATGTTCTCTCTCCCTCCTCCTCCTCCTCTTCCCAGATGGTCAGGATCCAGCCCCTACGCCTTGAGACACCCCTGCTCTAGAGTGACTGTGTCTGAGTCACTGACAGCCGTGCCTTGCAAGGACTGGGGAGGGGTGCAAATTTGGGACCTTCCTGTCCCATCCTTGTCTCTCAATCTGGTGGATGGGCAGAGATAACAATTCCAGAATATTCTGTACTGCGAGTCCATCTGTCATGCCTGCAAGCCATCTTTTCTTTTTGGACTTCAGCCCTGCCACACTTTCTACTGTGGGAAAATGGGAGGGGGGATTATACGGAGTTGGGTGCTATGTAGCCATAATAACATTCTTCTTAGAAATCCAAGGTCGTCTTTGTCTCTGCACCTGGCCGGAACTGGATGGGAGGAATCTGTCTTCGTGGCAGTGGGAGATTGGATCACGTGATGGACTGGTGGGTGTGGGGGCAAGATCCTGAACTTTCAACTGGGTGGGAAAACCTGGAAGCTTTCAGATTCAGGTTTTCCCAGATGTGCAAACATGGCTCTTTTAATAGATTGGAACTTTGAACAATACTTTGACTTGGACTCTGATTTAATTTTGGATGCTATTTGGAATCCTGACACCATCCTTGGCAGCTATTGCGAAGGAGGATTCAGACATACATGTAGCTCTTGACTTACAACCAATTGTTTAGTGACTGTTTGAAGCTCAATGGCACTCTAAAAAAATGACTTAACTCGGGCTCTCTCACCCTCACAACCCCACAATCATGGGACCACAATTTGGGTGCTTGGCAACTGACATGTACTGCTGACAGTTGAATTGTCACATGACCACCGTTTGCAACCTTTGCAGATAGCTTCCAAGAAGCAAAGCCACATTCGCTCAATGACCACGTGTTTCATTTAACATCTGCAATGATTTGCTTGACAACTGGGGTAAAAAAAGGTCATTGTTTCGGGCATGATTCACTTAATAACTGCATTGCTTAACAATAGACATGTTGGTTCCAGTTGTGGTTGTAAGATGAGGACCAGAACCCAACCCAATCACCCAACCCAACCCAACCACCCAACCCAGCCCAACCCAATCACCCAACCCAACCCAACCACCCAACCCAACCACCTAACCCAACCCAACCCAACCAACCAACCCAACCCAACCAACCAACCCAACCAACCAATCCAACCCAACCCACAGGATTGAGCAGTGTTTCTGAGCCAGTGCAGTCCTTAAGTGGCCCTGATCTGGAACTCCTGGACGCAGTTGCACTTTGGCCAGGTATGGCTTGGCTGTCCTTCTGCACTGCCTTTGGTCCCAGAAAAATGACATACCTGCTGTAAGAGGCACCGGCTGAGATGGGCGCCTCTTGTCCATCAAAGCCCCAGGTGCAGGTAAACCTCGACTTACGTCCACAATTGAGCCCCTAGCTTCTGTTCTTAGGCGAGTTTCACCCCGTTTTACGACCCTTCTTGCCACCATTGTTAAGTGAATGACTGCAGTTGGGTAACCCGGTTGTTAAGTGAATCCGGCTTCCCCATGGACTTTGCTTGTCCGAAGGTTAAAATCACATGACCTTGGGATGCGGCAACGGTCATAAGTACAAGTCACTCGCCAAGCGCCTGAATTTCGATCACCTGATCCTGGGGAGGCTGAAAAGGTCGGAACTGGGGCAAACAGTCCCAAGGCACATTTTTCAGTGCCCTTGAAACTTGGAACGGCTGCTACACAAACCGTTGTAAGTCGAGGACTCCCTGTATTGCAGAGCCCCTGTATTGGGATCCGCTACCCAGAGACAGGGGGGTTCTGGGGGCTCAGCTGCGCAGGGATCTGGCTGGGATGATCTGACTAGGTGGCTCAGCGGCTAAGACACTGAGCTTGTCAATGGCAGTTTGCTGGTTCGAATCAGGGGGTTGGACTAGATGACCTCCAAGGTCCCTTCCAACTCTGTTGCTGTTTAGATGTTTGGGATACTCCGAGGGAGATCCAGGGGTGAGCAGCAGGTGGGACCCTCGGATCTCGAGGACTCCCCCCACCCCAGATCGTATTGGAAAGAGACCTACTGGGTCCTGTGGGTCAGCCGGGGCCCTTCTGCCCCCTTATCCGCCCCTCCCCCAGCCCTTGGGAAGCAAAGTGGCAAAGGGGGGGGGGCTGGCGGGGGAGCGCCTCTCCATCCTTCTCGCATCCACCTGCGCTCCGGCCGCCAAAGCCCCTGGACAGCTCCTGGAAGCGGAGCGAGCGGGGTCCGCCCTGCAGCCGCCACCCCGCCAGGGAGGGGAGCTCCAGGCCCCGTCCGTCCGTCCCCCCGCGGGCCGCGCCCGGCTGCCGCCTTACCTGTCCGGCGCCGCTGGCAGCTCCACGCCCGCCCTCCGCCGCCGCCGCTACTGCGTCACCGCCTTGCGAGGATCCGGCCGGGGAGGAGGAGGAGGAGGAGGCGGCGAGGCCGCGGGCGA
The DNA here is from genome assembly GCF_964273705.1 of Natrix helvetica. Lineage (NCBI taxonomy): Eukaryota > Metazoa > Chordata > Lepidosauria > Squamata > Natricidae > Natrix > Natrix helvetica. The sequence goes on from NC_138564.1 coordinate 2,504,458, forward strand.
AGCAGATGCCCGGGAAGGCGGCTCCTTCCTCCCAGCAGGTAGCGGGTGGAGGGCGGTTAGGGAGCCGCTAAGCCGCGGCTTCTCCAATGGGGGCCCGTAGAGCAGCCGGCCGGGAGGGAGCCACGCAACAGGCTGAGTCCCCCGCTAAGCCGGCCTTCCCGGGCGGAGGGCGCCGCTGGCCACGCCCGAAGCGCCACGGCAGGTGCTCCGTCCAAGCGGCGGCCTGGAGCAAACCACGGTTAGCGGGACGGGTTCCCGTGCAAGCAAGCGGCGTGGCGGAGAGGCTCCGCTGCAAAGACTGGGGCTCCCAGGGAGACCCCCCGTCTGAACGTCTGAAGGGGGCATTTCCCCTTTGGGCGAGGGAGGAGTCGACCCAGCCTGCTTTGCCTCTGCGGGCATCGGATCGAGGCCCTTTCGGGGAGGGGAGAGGAGATTCCTCCCCAGAGGAAAAGGTTGGAAGCCCCTTCCTTCCCCCAGCGCATTTTACCTTTCTTTGCAAAAATCGGGCAGATTTCTAAGACCTCTGCTACAAAAGACTGCACAGGTAGTCCTTGCCCTATGACCAAAATTGAGCCCCACATTTATGTCGCTAAGTGAGACTTTTGTTCAGTGCGTTTTGCTCCATCCTATGATTTTAACCACCACCATTATTAAGTGAATCACTGCAACTGTGAAATTAGTATCCTGGTTGTTAAGTGAACCTGGCTTTGTGGAGTGAATCTCCCACCGATTTTCCTTGTCAGGAGGTCACCAAAAGGGAATCGCCTGGCCTGCAACCGTCGTAAATACGAGTCAGTTGCCAAGCATCCGAATTTTGATCACGTGACCATGGGGATGATTGAACTGTCGTTAAGTGTGAAAAATGGTCACCAGTCACTTTTTCAGGGCTGCAGATAAGCAGATAGAAATTGGATACAAAATTTACATGCTGCATTTTAACCATAGCAAATGTGCCAAGAAAACCTGTTTGGTGTCCCGATTAAGGAGAGAAACCAGTAGATCCAGTCCTGCATTAGGCACAGGGCCAGTTGGGTGACCTTGAGTCCCCCATTCTGTCCTTGGAAGGAGGGGGAAGGACAGATCTCTTCCGAAAATGTTACCAAGTAAATGGCAGTTGCAATTGCACCTCACTCAAGGGACACAGTAACATGCTAAGCAGGTTATTTTACTTTGTTCCAAAATAATTTACAGATTTGTAGATTAACAGAGTTGGAAGGTCATCTAGTCCAACCCCCTACCTAAGCAGGAGACCCTACAGTGGGCCTACACCATTTCTGATAGAGGACAGTCCAGTCTCTTCCTGAAAGCCTCCAGGGATGAAGCTCCCACAACTTCCAAAGGCAACTTCTGTTCCATGGGTTGATGGTTCTCACTGTTGGAAAATTTCTCCTTATTTCCATGTTGAATCTCTCCTTGTTCAGTTTCCATCCATTATTCCTTGTCTGGCCTTCGGGTCTTTACTCCCTCCTCTCTGTAGCAGTCCCTCAAATATTGGAAGTCTCCCTGGCCCTTCTCTTCACTAGACTAGCCATGCCCAGTTCCTGCAATTGTTCATGTGTTTTAGCCTCCAGTCCTCTCATCATCCTGGTTGCTCTTCTCTGCACTCTTTCTAGAGTCTCAACATCTTTTTTACATCGTGGAGACCAAAATTGGATGCAGGATTCTAGGTGTGGTCTTCCTAGGGCTTTATAACTATTAGAACCTCACTTGATCTTGATTGTAACCCTGTTAATGCAATTTAGGATTGCATTGGCTTTTGGGGGCTTTTTTTTTAAAGAGAACAAAATAGAATTGTAAATTCTACTGCAATTATAAATTTTGCAGTACCAAAAACAGACTCCTGGGTATGGAAGTAATTACAGTCAATTTTGAAGTAGCAAATTAAACCAAGGCCCTCTGGAACTACCCAGATGATATAGGCAGCACACAAATCTAATAATGAATAAATAGATAATTTAAAAAAACTTATTTTGTCCAGCTGGGCCTCTTCCATCATACAGAGCCAATTCAGAGGGAGAATGGAGGATTTTCTTTTAGCGAATCTGCCATCATCTATCCTCCCTTTTTCCCCTAAGTTCAAGCACCATATATTCAAGGCTTCTCAGATAGATGAATTCCAGATTTCTGGAATATAATTTAGCAGCATATTCACATTTTTAAAACTCAATTTCCTCCCCCAACATTAGTTCACCTCTAACCATGCGAGAATTTCCATTGGGCTTGACCAAACCAAACACATGGAAAGTCTGTTCAAATTTGTTACCTTGCCAGTTTAAGAATAACTGTTAAACTATTTTTAAATAGCTGTTGAGGAATGCAGCCACTTCCAGAAATCTTTTTCGGTAGGACTAACTTGGCTTTAGAATAATGAGCAACATTTAGTATTTCTTAAAATCCAATGCTACATGATTTAGCAATCATTTGTGTATTCTAAATGCATGGTTATCCAATTTAATAACAATGGTTGCAGTATTACCTAATTATCCCACTTTCAATCTTTCAAACTTTAATTTCCTTAAGTAAACTTGTTGCTTTAAATTTCAGAGTTCCTACAGTACTTGGATCAAAGGACTTGCTATGCTTTTAGAGCTGCCCAATAGCAATTTTTAAGTTGGGTTTGCAGTGGGCACACACGTTCAGGATTTTCATATAGTACAAATTAAAACACTATTTTTGTATGAAAAACGTGGCTTTAGAAAACTGTTGGAAAGAAAAATCCATCTGGTTCAGTTCCAAGCGGGGAGAAAGACATTGGAAACAACATGGAGGCTGGAGGCTGAGTGGAAAAGAAAGTCCATTTATTAGTGAACAGAACCACCAGGGTTTGTGGTTCTGGGTGAGCTGAACCGTTAGATAAGTGCCAGGATTTTTATACAGGTTCTGAAATGCTGCAATTTTTGTTGTGCAATGAAAGGGTGTTAGGCAATTCCTATTGTAGCTAATGGCTTTGCTCCTGTGCTGGACCTTGGGTGAGGGGCTGCTGTACTAATCCCACCATTCTCCTTCTGTTAGCTGTCAAACTTTGCTGCAAGGAGTTTCAAAATAGCCTGCCTTGCATCAACTTCTGCCTGCAGCATTTGCTTTGCGTATGAATAAGAGCCATCTAGATAGTTGGCTTCCTTTTTTCAATAAGCTCTTTATCTCCTTAAGTGCTGGCATCTGCTGTGGGCTATTAAGAAAGACTGGGGCGTGCTTTCTGCCTCTAAAAGCACGTTTCTCCATTTCTCCTTTAGGGAAATATAATAGTCTGCCTTTTTAAATATATATTTTTTATATTTCCCAAAATATTTCATTCAGGGGAGGGCGGGGGCTTCCCACAAAACAAATCCTAGGCATGTGTTCTGTTAAAAAAAACTTATCAATTAAAATATTTAATCGGGCAAAGCCCACAAAGTATATAATTTTTTAAGTCCTTTTCCTTTCCATTGCATTTAACCTTCCTCACAAATTTGTATTTTCTATCATTTCTTGATAATACAGGCTGGGTCAAGCAATATGAAATCATTCATTCCCTCTAAACAAGCTGTATTCCTAGCAATAACTGCCAGTACCAATAGCTCCTATTTTATTCCGTTACAGTTTTTAATAGCACAGTATTGGCAGTAGAGTCCTTTTGCATTCTATAATCTCCCAGGACTTGAAATGGATGCTGCACATTAGAACCATCATTAAAAAGGAAAATAATGTTTTTCCTGCGTCAACTCAGAAAGTTCAGACTGCCCAAGGAGCTGCTGCTAACAGTTCTACAGAGGAATTATTGAGTCTCTCTTCTGCACCTCCATAACTGTCTGGTTTGGCTCTGCAACCAAACAGGTCAAACACAGACTTCAGAGGATAAATTAGAACTGCAGAAAAACAAGCAACCAGCCTGCCTTCCATTGAGGACCAGTGTACTGCATGAATTAGAAAGAGGGCTGTGAAAATATCTACAGAAACCTCACATCCCGGACACGATCTATTTCCACTTAGTGCGCTGCTATAGGGCATTGCACCCCAAAACAACTAGACACAAGGACAGTCCCGTCCCCCCAATGCCATCACTCTGCTAAACACTTTATTCCTACCGCACTGTCTCATTTCTCATCTTTCCTAGCTTCCTATTGTTTTCTTACGGTTTATCAATCTTTGTTTGTAGCTTATGATTAATGCTTGTAATTATGATTTATGATCTATGACATATTGCTTGTAGGTTGTATACACACTGTGAGTTTATGCACCGGAGAGAAATTCCTTGTGTCCAATCATACTTGGCTAATAAAAAATTGTATTGTTCTGTTATACTCTGCTCTGTTTTGCTCTCCTCTATTCCATTCTATTCTTCACAAATGTTTGGACCGCTTGGGGCGGGGGCGGGGGATTTAATATATACAGTAGAACCTGTGGTCATGACCATAATTCATTCCATAACTTTGGTCGCAACCTGATTTGGTCGTCACCTGAACCTAATTTTGGAAATTTGGCGCTTAAAAAAAAATGGGCACGGAAGGGGAAATCGCTCATAGGAAAAAAAAAACTGTGCATTTTTTGGTTGGAACCAGATTTGGTCGTGGTCAGAAGGGTTGGTGACCAGAGGTTCTACTGTATTTGGTTCCGAATAGCTGAAGGCCAGGGGGTTGGGGACCCTTGTTCTAGAGCAGGGGTGTCCAAACTTGGAAACTTTAAGACTTGTGGACTTCAACTCCCCAAATTCTGGGAGTTGAAGTCCACAAGTCTTAAAGTTTCCAAGTTTGGACACCCCTGTTCTAGAGGATGATTTGTGCAATTCCCAGGGGCCTTTTCACCATTCAACACCACCACTAAACAAGCTGGATAGGGTGACCCAAGCAGGGTCCGTTTTGGAAGGCAACTGCAGAGTTCACAGCCAAAGGGGAATTTCTAACGCCTCTCTCATCACATTGGGGAAATTTTGTGCTTTTCTGATTTAAGGCTTTCCTCTTGAGTTGGGCTTACTGATGCTGCTTTAGCATGTTTTGATGCTGCTGGGAGACTTTGGTTTTAGAGCTTCATTCCAAGCACGTGCGCGCAAGGCGGGCGGATAAGCCGCCTTAACAAATCTTGATGTTGAAGCGTGGCAGAGTCAAATTAACTAAATAAAGAGCTGTGGTGGCACAGAATGCAGGATTGCAGGCTAATTCTGCCCGGCAGCCTGGAGTTCCAAGGTTGACTCATCCTTCCATCCTTCCGAGGTGGGTAAAATGAGGACCCATATTGTTGGGGGCAAGAGGCTGACTCTGTAAACCACTTAGAGAGGGCTGTAAAACACGGTAACGCAGTATGCAAGTCAAAGTGCTATTGCTATTGTGCTTCCTTTTCTTCCTTCCTTCTTTCCTTCCACCTACCCACCACCCATTCATTCATGATATGCAGTGGTTAGAATGCAGTATTGTAGGCTAACTTTGCCCACTGTCAGCAGTTTGATCCTGAGGGTGACTCAGCCTTCCATCCTTCTGAGGCAGGTAAAATGAGGGCCCAGATTCTTGGGAGGCAAGAGGCTGACTCTGTAAACAGCTTAGAGAGGGGGCTGCAAAGTACTGTGAAGTGGCATATAAGTATAAATGTTATTGGTAAATGTATGGGAGCAATTTAAAAAAAAAACCTTTTCCGTAATCATAAAAATTAAATTCTAGAAACACTCCCATTCACAGGCCTCCTTGTTCCCTCTCCCAAAGCTTCCTTCCCCAAGACGAAAACCTTGGAGACTTGGCAGTGGGCTTGAGCCGGGGGCTGCAGCTGTACGACAGAGTCCCTTTCTTGCTTGGGCTGAATGTTGACTGTAGCTTCTGTAATTCCACACCCCTTCCCCAGCTGCTATGTGATTTCCACTTTTTAATATATGTTTTTATCCTTTTGAACACTGTTAGCCACCCACGATCTTGTGTTTGAGATAGAAGTCTACTGAATAAATAAATGGTGTTTATTGCCTTTTCGCAGCCTGTATTCCCTATATTACAATTTCCAAATATCAACCTGTAGATATTTTGGAAATTCCTCAAACGTTATTAAAAAACCAACCAACCCCAGGACCTCTGTTCTAAGAAAGACCAAAAACCAAACTCGATCTGAGCTCCTTTGAGGGGTGTCAGCAAGAAAGCCCCTGGGCCTGCCCAGCCCCCCAGCCTTGTTCTGCTCTCTCGTGGGGCAAACCTCTGAAATAAAAACCACCCACCCGTCCTCCGTTTTTCCACAAGGCCCTCGAGGAGGGTGAATGCTAGGCATGGTGGGAGACAGTCCTGTGCCCCTCCAAGAGGGAACCGTTATCTGGGCTGCATTTCCCTTTGCTGCAACTTCCGAATGAGCTCCAGCATATTCATTTGGAGCGTCAATTCCTGGGAGAGAAACAAGAGTTTATGTTTAACTTAGGAATATAAAAGCCGGCCAACTTCTTCCAACCACCCACCCGTCAGCAAAAGGTCTTGCAAGAAGCAAGGGCAAAGCCAACCCACTTTCACATCCTGCCTATAAACAATAGTTTTGAACTGTGATGCTGAGCCATATTTGCTGGCATGGCAGCCCTTGGCTCCGGGACGCATGCGTGCACCGACCAGGTGATCTTTGGCCTTCCGGAGGGCCAGGGGAGGGAGTCCATTTTTGCCCTCCCCAGGCTTCAGGAAAGCCCGAAGAGGGTGAAAAACAGGCCCAACAGGTCAACTGGAATTTCGGAAACCATCCATTTCCGCCTTCTGGAGGCGTCCGGGGGCGCTGGGGAAGGGCGTTTTTGCCCTCCCCAGACGTCAGGAGAGCCTCTGGAGTGTGAAAACGCCCCCCTCCCACATGGGGTAAGTGAGTTGTGCTTGCAACGCGCATACACAAGCAAGTAGGGTGCGTGTGCAGAATTTTGGCACGCCTTTAGAAAAAGGTTAGCCATCGCTGGATTAGAAACTCATCTAGCAGGCCATGAAAGCTTGAAGGGATCGGGAGAGGAGGAGGAGGAGATGGGGGCAGTTAGCATCTCAGAAAGCAGCAGTCCTTGCCTCAGCCCCCCCCCCACTTCTCCCCCAAACATCTCAGTAACAACAACCCCCAGGGGAACTTTAAGCCTCTCCCTGCTGAGGGCCCAAATCCCTGTGTAGATCCAGCCTGCTAGACAGTTTCAAAATGTCTCTCCGGCTCGGACTCTGGATGCAAGAGGTGGCAAGGAGGGAGAGGGGGCAGAGGAAGGCAGGGAGTGTAGTCAATCAATCAGAATCGAATTGGAAGGGACCGGAGGTCTTTAAGCAGGAGACCTTACACCACTGATAGTTCACCTTTTTGTTGTTGGATGCCAAAATTGCGAGGGCGCGCGCACAATAGCGCACGGGGATGCCGGCAAAGCGCCCTCCCCCCATGTACATGCATACACAACCTTCCCATGCTCCCCACCCCACGTGCACTGCCCTACTCGCCTGCAAGCTGAGCTTGGTATTTCCTCTGGGGGCGTGGGGAAGGCCGTTTCCGCCCTCCCCAGGCTCCAGGAAAGCCTCCGGATCGTTTCCAATGGGCCCATTTTTCACCCTCTCCAGGTTCTGGAGGCTTTCCTGAAGGCCAGGGAGGGCGAAAACTGCCTCCCGCCCTGGCCCTCTGCAAGGCCAAACATGCCTATGCCCTGGATCGGATGGCTCGCATGCCAACACATATAGCTGCAGACGTGCCATAGGTTTGCCATCACAGCCGTATACCATTCTGGACAAACGTTTTTCCAATCTCTTCTTAAAAACCTCCAGGGATGAAGCTCCCACAACTTCTGAAGGCAACTTCTGTTCCACTGGTTAATTGTCCTCACTGTTAGGAAGTTTCTCCTCAATTCCAGAGTGGGAAGAACTGCTAGTCTGATAAATGTAATCTGTCTCTGAAGGGGGAGAGGGGGGGGGAAGTGTCTCAGAAAGGGGTCTCCCTAGTTTTCGGGAGAATAGAGGAGAGGGATGAGAGAACCCCATAATCCCTTGCAGGGTGGAGTCTGGGCAAATGAATGGAGCTAGTGAGTGTTTGAATGGCCAGATGCCCTTCCTGTTGCCAGTGCGGAGTTTTGTTTAGCAGATATATTCTCATTGTGCCCAGAGAGAGAAATATCTGCCTCTACCTAGGATCGAACTCACAGCCTCCTGATTGTGAGGCGAGAGCTCCACCTCTAGGCCACCGCAGCACTCCCCTTGGGTGGCTTACAAATAAACATGGATTTCTCCTGCAGGGCCTTCTGTTGCTGCTATGTAAAGAGATTGTGCCCCTCTAAAGGTCCCGTAGAAGATCCCCCATTCTCTCTCTTCCTAGCAGGCTGCTCTGACCCTCTGGTGGGGGTGTTGTTAAGCGATTTCCAAGGGGGCGGGCCACTAGAGCCCCCATTCCTTGATCTCAGGAGGGGGAAGATGGGCCCTTGCATCTCTCCCTGCTATACCCTCTAGGGTGGGCAGCTTTACCCTCCAGAGCAGGGGATCTGCAACCCCCATCTTCCCCCGTCCCCCGCTCTTCTTGTTGGCACGCAACTTTGGGCAAAGCTGTTGTGGTCCGTTGGCGGCCTGCGGAGCTGGCAGCATAGTCGGACAGTGTGGAGGTTGGGGAGGAACATGGGCCAGTCCTGGAGTCTGGGGCAGACGAGGGCTCTGCGTTGGAGGCAGAGAGGGAGCTAGACAGCAGTGAGGCAGAGGAACAGCTGGAGCCTGTTTCCAGTGTGTGCATGCGCAGAGCTGCCAGAAGATAAGAACAACTAAGAAAGCAGGGTTGACTTAGGGGTAGAGCCACACCTTGGAGGTGATTGGCCCCTCCCAGAGGAAACAAAAGAGGAGAGAATGGGGAGGGGGCTTTTGCAGGAAACAATTCGTTCCTTCGGTCGTTTCAAGAGTGGAAAATGCTTTTTGTGACAGTAAGAGACTCTGTGCCAAGCGTTGCCTTGCCCTGCGTTTGGAAACTAGCTATCTGGCAGCTCTCCGAGGGAGATAAGGTTCGTGTGGATAAACATTCCTCTGAAAGACTGATTGCTAAGCCTGGCTGACTGTGAATGAAAGGAATTCACAGCCGTGTAACTAAAAGAGGTTTTGCCAAGACAAAGACTCTGCTGCTTGCTTTCTAAGGAAGCCGAGGGCAAAGGATCCCAGCCTGAACAGACCTGGGGATTGGTGGTGATGTAGAAGCCAGAGACCCCTGCTTTCTCCAAGGTGCTTTGCTGGTCCACCACTTTCTGATCCAGCTCCAGGACTATTTTCTCGTCCATCATCCGCAGCTCCGTATGGATTCGCTGCTCCACCGCCTGAGCAGAGGAGGAACCCCAAAAGGCAAAAGAAGAAGGACCATGAAGAGCAATGGGCGCTTTGAACGATGCTTCAAACCACGGGCCGAGTGGGAAGGGAGCTCTGCATCCCACCGTCACCCCCACCAAGGTTACTCTGACTGTTGCTCCTGCTGCCTTTACCTCCGTCTCTCGCTGCTGAGCAGCCTTCAGAAGGGGCAGGTTGTGCGGCTGGCAGCTTTGCTGGTCTTCCTTGTGTTTGCGGAAGGTCTCCTGCTTCAGGGCTGGTGAGAAAGGAAGGAGGAAAACGGAGTGAGGTCCCCAAAATGCAGCCCACCACCTGCCCAACAGACTCAGCCTCTGCTGGCTACTCCGCTGTGCTCATGGCCCAGCACAGGGAGCTGAAGCTGCTTGCCTTCAAGGACGAGAGAAGAGCTTCTCCGCTGCAGACTTCAGGTCCAAGCCCCCTTCAGTGCAGGAATCTACACAAAGCTTCCCAAACAAGCACCATATTTTTTGGAGTGTAAGACACACCGTATAAGATGCACCAGGATTTTGAAGAGGTAGTTTTTTAAAAAACGTTTTTGCATTCTGCAGGCCTCCCAAACCCTCTGCACGCCCTCATTTTTTGTGAAAAGCAGGGCATGCAGAGAGCTTGAGAGGCTGCAAAATGCTCCTGGGGGCTCCCCCGCCCCCAAAAAACGAGCAAAAAACCAGCACGTTTTTTGCAAGAAAACAAGGCATGCATAGGCTTCGGGAGGTTTGTAGAGGGCTCCTGGTGGCTGGGGGCAAAAATGAGCAAAAAACGGCCCCTTCTTCACTCATTTTTGCCCTCCCCAGCCCCCCAGGACCGCTTTGCAGGCCTCCCAAACCTTCTGCACATCCATTTTTGTGAAGGGGGCGGGGTTTCAGGAGGCCAAAAATGCTGTATTCAGTGTATAAGACACACCCAGATTTTCACCCTCTTTTTTGGGGGGGGGAAAGGTGCGTCTTATACTCCAAAAATATGGTACCTTACACCCTTTGCCTCCCAGGTCATTCATTTCACAGCCCAGCTGTCCTTTCAAAGCCTTTCAAAGGGTCAGTCAGGCTTTGCCTTCATGACACTTATTACACCACATCTTGAGTTAAAGTCCACCCATCTTAACATTGTTATAGTAGAGGAAAAACTGTTCTAGACTCATAAAACATATGTTTTGATCCTGACTTGTGTCTTTTTGAGATCTTTTTGAGATCTGAAGAATACCATTATCTCCTTTTCCCAAAATCTCAACATCTTTTTTTTTAGTACAGGGACCAAAGCTGGTTGCAGTATTCCAGGTGTGTGGTCTTATTAGGGTTTTATAAAGCGGCACTAACACTTCCCATGATCTTGATTCCATGCCTCTGTTTATACAACCCAGGATTGTATTAGCTTTTTTGGCTGCTGCTGCCCACTGCCCACTTTCCCTTCTCCTCTGTTGGGAGATGCAGGAAATGTGGCTTGTGATATTGTGATGCCACAGGAGGAAGTAATCTGCCAGCTCTCACCGCCAGTCCATTCCTTCTCCTGGGGAGGGTTGAGCTTCCAGCCATCTCCTTTCACTCACAAAAAGGGAGAAGGGGAAAACCACAGTTTGGCCAAGGACCCCTGCCCCTTCACTAGTGAGTGCAAAGGCTCAGTGGGCGTGACCTATTTGTGCAAGCAGCTCACTTGCCTCGATGCTCCGTCTGCAGTTTGAGCCGCTGGTTGTAGAGGTTTCGCTCCGTCAGGTGCTGGATGTCCAGCAGGCCCTGCACAATCTCAAAGACGGTTCCGTCAAGGAGGGCCAAGGCCAGGTCGCTGAGGATGGTGTAGGACAGCCTCTGTTGAGAAGAACTGGGGGAGGAAAGGTTTTTGTCATCAAGACTGCGCTAAGCGGGAGGGCAATTGCATCTCAACCACAAAAACTCAACCACGGAAACTCAACCATAGAAACTCAACCACGGAAACCTAACCATGGAAACTCAACCATGGAAACTCAACCACGAAAACTCAACCACAGAAACAACCATGAAAACTCAACCACGGAAACTCAACCATGAAAACTCAACTACGAAAACTCAGCCACGGAAACTCAACCATGGAAACTCAACCACAAAAATTCAACCACAGAAACTCAATCATGAGAACTCAACCACAGAAACTCAACCACGAAAACTCAACCACAGAAACAACCATGAAAACTCAACCACGGAAACTCAACCATGAAAACTCAACTACGAAAACTCAGCCACGGAAACTCAACCACAAAAATTCAACCACAGAAACTCAATCATGAGAACTCAACCACAGAAACTCAATCATGAGAACTCAACCACAGAAACTCAACCATGAAAACGCACCACAGAAACTCAATCATGAGAACTCAACCATGAGAACTCAACCACAGAAACTCAACCACGGAAACTCAACCATGGAAACCAGTGGTTTGTTGCAGGCGGTACGCCCCAGTACAGGCGTACCAGTGCCTACCTGGAGCACCGGGTACCGTTCCGGTACAGTGCTCCAGAGGGCCCACCCGCCCGCCTGAGCTCCTTACCTGTATTTGAGCTCTTTGGTGCTTCTGCGCACACGCCAGAGCACACGGCGTCTGCGCGATGCTTCTCCGAGCAGCTGGAGCGCTGCGGAAGCTCGCAGAGGCATCGGAAGAGGTAAGGAAGTAATGTGTGCACTGCGCGCGCATGCTGTGCGCATTCAAATGGTTTCCATCAGTGCTGGGTTCTGGATCCCATTGCAACCATCCGGAACCCACCACTGATGGAAACTCAACCACAGAAGCTCAACCATGGAAACCATGAAAAGAGGCCAGTAAATTGGCCACTTTCTCCCAAGCGCAAGGCTGCTTGCTTGCCTTTAAGGACTGCAACAGGAGTTTGGATGCACCTGGATCAAATCCCTTGTTGGCTCAAAAATGTTGAAAGCTCCTTGTCAGCTGGGTTTCCACAAGCAAGTTTTCACCCAAGTCCAACAGAGCCCGCGGCTGTGTGCATGCACAAAAATACACTGTACCCCTGCAAACAGAGTACAGCCTGGGGGAGGCTTCTGCACTTAGCCTCCCACTGCCATTTTGTATTGGGCTGAAGCCTGCTCCTCCCAGCTCTTATTTGCAAGCCTTCACACCCTTTAAAGAGAATGGAATAAAGGAATAACTGAATAACTGAATGGGAAGGAACCTTGGAGGTCTTCTAGTCCAACCCCCTGCTCAAGCAGGAGACCCTCTTGTCGGTGATGCACACAAGCAGATTGATCCCCCTAGGCTAGTTCTCATTCTTCACCGCATGCAGTTTTATCTGCCCTCCGTATTCCATCTCCACTGTCATTTCTCCCCTGCTTTATGGCTCCTTCCTCTTGGACGGGGAAAACAGAAGGAACTTTGCTGACTAAATAAGGTGACGGAGGCATATGCGCAAGACAGAGACTTCAAAGTGGGAGAAGAAAGTAAAACATTTAAAAGGTTTTCCCACCGTTCATCAGAAAACAATACAGAGTATATATTGTAATGGGTCTAAATGGGACAGGCTGAATAACATTGGTTTAAAATCTATTGGTCTTTCTAGACAATGGACAGGATTGAAAGTTTGTCAACACTGTGCCACTAAAATCAGTGAGATCTGTTAGACTCAGTTCTTGTTGGCCAATGAGACAAATAGGGGCCAGTAGATTAAACCATATGAAGAACGGCTGCAGGATTTGGGTATGGCCAGTCTAGAGAAAAGAAGGACTAGGGGGGACATGATAGCAGCATTAAAGTATTTGAGGGGCTGCCACAAAGAAAAGGGGCTCAAATTATTCTCCAAAGCACCTGAAGGCAGAACAAGAAGCAATGGTTGGAAATTAATCAAAGAGAGAAGCAACCTGGAATTAAGGAGAAACTTCCTAACAGTAAGGACAATTAATCAGTGGAACAGAAGTTGCCTCCAGAAATCATGGGCACTCCATCACTGGAGCTTTTTAAGAAGAAACTGGGCAGTCGCTTGTCTGAAATGTATAGGTTCTCCTACTTGAGCAGGGAGCTGGACTAGAAGACCTCCAAGGTCCCTTCCAGCTCTATTCCTGTTCCTGTTCCTGTTCTAAATCTATTTCAAGGTCTTCCCTAAACAGTTAAGTCTGCTTCCAACCCCTGACCTTAGAAAGCAAACAGAAGACCATTGAGCTGCTCAGGGGAGTTTAGGAGAGCTTTTATAACAAGAGGCGTCCAAATCCACATCCAAAGTGCTAATTGTTAGGGATGTATCCCAAGGCTTGGCTTGGCAACGTATATAAGCTATGATTACTTTACTGTTACTTTAAATGCTTAAGAGATGTAATTGGTTTGTTACCTCAAGCAGTCATAAGAGGGAGCCAGAATGGCTGTTAGCTCTCTGTTTTGTTAGACGCTGGTCAATGTATTGTGAGGTATTGTGATTTGCTACTGTTAGCTATATTTTGTGTGCTAGACTGACTATTTTGATAACTGAATTACTGAACCGTGTATGACTTGGATTCTGAATACCTCTATATTTCTACACAGTAAACTACTATATTTTTATACTATTCAGTGTCTCTGTATGCTGGTTTGTGCGTGTTATTCCATATCACTCTCATTACGCTTCTCTGCATACTCGCTCTCCTAACGGGGAGCTTGATTACTTAACACTAATGGCTACCTTGCAAAAAATGACAAGTAGGCAAGTTTAGTGATGGGTTTGGTAGCTTCCTAGAGACCTTTGTGTGGCAAGGGGGATAGGTCACAAAGGTGGAGGAGCAGGTGCACCCTGATAGGAGGAGGCTGGTCATCTCCTTGGGAATTCTGATGGCTTTATGACCTCATTCCTGCAGGCTAAAAGTGTCAGTTACTGTCAGTTATCAGAGTGAAGGTGCCTTCCTGGAGATAAGCAACCTTTAAATGGGGCTAATGGACTCTGGGGAAGCTTCCCTCCTTCTGTTACCTGCCCTCAGAGGGGTGAGTGAGGGTGAGAGTTTGGGTTGGATTTAGGATGGGGGGTGAGGGCGAGAGGGTGAGGGACAGGCTGAAGGGGAGGGTGAGAGGGTCAGAATCAGGGTAGGTGAGTGGGGGAAAGAGAAGGTTAAAAAGAGGATGGGGAGGCGAGGAGGAAAGGAAGATGGGGAAGGGGAGACAAAGGGGGCGAAGAGCTTTTCTGGAAAAGGGGGCGTTAGGCCTTCCAAAAGTTTATCATTTAAACAAACATAATCATACTTTTTCAACTTCTAACATTTGTGTATACATAGTAATCTCAATATGTTCTATTATATTCCAGTATATATAATATTATTTTCCCAATTTCTACTTTTTTCTAACACTTTTTAGAGTGAGCACCATGCTAAAAAATATTCTATGTCTCTCCATCATCTCTTGCCCTTTTAAGTATGATTTATGTATATTTCAATAATATTATCGTCACAATTGTATGCAAAATATATTGACCCAGACAAATACACTGTCCACGAAACAATTGAATGTTAAAGAAAGAAATATATATATATACACAAATACATATATATATGTTTATATCCCAGTAAGGGTATGGCTAGCTGATGAGAGCTAATTAGCTCGAAATAGATTTATACTAGTCTCCCTTTATTTATTTATCAGTACAAATATAACACACACACAAACACACACACACACACACACGTATATATGTTATATTTGTACTGATAAATAAATAAAGGGAGACTAGTATACATCTATTTCGAGCTAATTAGCTCTCATCAGCTAGCCATACCCTTACCTTACATATATATATATATATATGCTGGTTTTGTTGTATTTGGGTCTTTTCCCGTGTAAGGTATGTATGTATGTATGTATGTATGTATGTATGTATGTATGTATGTATGTATGTATGTATGATGTATGTATGTATGTGTGTATTTGTGTTACAACCCCTGGTATGCCTAAATATGGGAGGAAGGTCACTACTCCCTCTTTCTGTCCTTCGGCTCATCACAGAAGACCATGCAGGCAGAAAACCATATTTTTATTTTTAATGTTGCCTTTTTATATTTGTGTTGTATATATATATATATTTGTGCTGACATACCAGGGGTTGTAACACAAATACATATATATATGTATATATACATATCCCAGTAAGGGTATGGCTAGCTGATGAGAGCTAATTAGCTCGAAATAGATCTATACTAGTCTCCCTTTATTTATCAGTACAAATATAACACACACACACACACACACACACACACACATATGCTGGTTTTGTTGTATTCGGGTCTTTTCCCGTGTAAGGTATATATATGTATGTATGTATGTATGTATGTATGTATGTATGATGTATGTATGTATGTATGATGTATGTATGTATTTGTGTTACAACCCCTGGTATGCCCAAATATGAGAGGGAGCTCACTACTCCCCCTTTCTGTCCTTCGGCTTACTACAGAAGACCATCCAGGCAGAAAACCATATTTTTATTTTTAATGTTGCCTTTGCTATGTTTGTGTTGTATTTGTGCTGATAAATAAATAAAGGGAGACTAGTATAGATCTATTTCAAGCTATTTAGCTCTCATCAGCTAGCCATACCCTTACTGGGATTTTGTATGTATGTATGTATGTATGTATGTATGTATGTATGTATGTATGTATGTATATGTGTGTATATGTGTATATATATATATGTATGCATATATACACACACATACATATACATATATATAATTTTATTTATAATTGTTTCTCTTATATATATATGTGTGTGTGTATACACACACACACACACACACACACAAATATATACACATACACACATACTTATACGCATACACACACATATATAAAAGCTGACCTTCCTTAAATTTGCTTCCCCCCTTTCGGAGCCCTGAATGCCAACGGCTGATCTCCAAAAGGGCATGAAACCCCCCCACCCCATGATGCGCCCCCCCCAAACCAAGCCCCCCCCTTGTGACTTCCGGGTGTGTCCCTCTGCCCCCTCCCTCGGACGTTGCGGGGGAACCCCGGCGGTGTGGGGGGGAGGGGGCTGGACCCGGCTGCCCTGCGGGAAGCCCCTTCCTCCTCCTCCTCCTCCTGCGCCCCCCGCCCCACCTGGGCAGCTCCTTCACCAGCGCCTGCAGCTCCGAGAGCAGCTGGTAGTGCCGCGCCTGCTGCCGAGTCGGACGGTCGATGACCAAGCCGCCCCCTCCTCCTCTTCCTCCTCCTCCGGCAGGGGTCCCGCCCGCCTCGCCCTCCGGGAAGACGAAGCGCTCCATGGGCGGCGGGGGCGGGGAGGAGCGCGGCGGCGGCTTCTCGCGGGAGCCTGCAGACGCCCCTCCCCTCGCCCCTCCCCCTCCGCGGAGCCAAAAGGGGAGGGGTCTTCCTCCGCTTTGCGGGGCGCCCCGAGAAAGACCCTTCCTCTCCCCCCGGGGGCTTCCTTCCCTTGCCTCGGCTGCTGCCCCTCCGGCGCCCGTTTCGCTCCTCTCTGCCGGCGTCCAGCCTGCGCTTCGCTGGATGCCACCTGGATCTGCTGCAGGCATCGCGCATCCCCGTCCCGGGCTCGGATTCCCTTGCGGTGGCTTACAAGGATGCAAAATCCCGTCGCCGCCCCCTCCTCCCCCAACCCCAGCCTCCTGCTCGGAAGAGCTTATTTTATTTTATTTCTAATTCTTGGTCAAGCATGTTAAAAGACAACCGGTATAAGGATAAACATAAATAGGAACACGGGAAATGGGTGCGAATCAATGGGGACAGGGACGGTTGGCTTATGCACGCCCCTTGCAGACATCTTAGGAATGGGGTGAGGTCAATAGTAGGCAGTCTAACGCAGGGGTGTGCAAACTTGGGAACTTTAAGACTTGTGGACTTCAACTCCCAGCATTCTCCAGCCAGCATAGCTTACTGTCTTGTAATCCCCTCCTCTGCAATCTCTCCACTTAGATCAGAGGTCATCAAACTTGGGAACTTTAAGACTTGTGGACTTCCAACTCCCAGAATTCCCCAGCCAGCCAGCCAGGGAATTCTGGGAGTTGAAGTCCACAAGTCTTAAAAGTTCCCAAGTTTGGAAACTGTCCCAGAAGCTTTTCTAGATAATAAATGCTAAATTTCAATTTTGGACTTAACAGCCACAATGGAAACACAAAATGTCATGTTGGGAAGCGAGATAGTTGTTAAAGTGGTTAAGAGTGCAGTGCTGCAGGCTACTTCAGCTGCCTGCCAGCTGCCTGCAATTTGGCAGTTCAAATCTTACCAGGCTCAAGGTTGACTCATCCTTCCCTCCTTCCAAGGTGGGTAAAATGAGGACCCAGATTGTTGAGGGCAATGGGTTGACTCTGTAAACCGCTTAGAGAGGGCTTTAAAAAGCACTGGTATATACCATATTTTCAAGACTATAAGATGCACCGGAGTATAAAATGCACCAAGATTTGGAAGAGGTAAAAATTTTTTAAAAGGCTTTTGCCCTCCCCAGCCCTTAGGAGCACTTTGCAGGCCTCCCAAACCCTCTGCACATTTTTTTGGGGTGTGTGTGAAAAACAGGGAATGCAGAGCTTTTGGGAGGCCTGCAAAGTGCTCCAGGAGGCCCGGGGAAGGCAAAAATGTGACGTGTGGTTTTTTTCCCCATAAAAACGGGCCTGGTTTATTTTGCAAAAACAGGGTGTGCAGAGGGTTTGGGAGGCCTACGGAATGCTCCTAGGGGCTGGGGAGGGCAAGAACACCCCCATTTTTGTGAAAAATGGGCCTGTTTTCACTCGTTTTTGCCCTCCCCAGCCCCCAGGAGCAATCTACAGGCCTCCCAAACCCTCTGTGCGTCCATTTTTCCAGGGCAGGGTTTCGGGATGCCAAAAATGCTGTATTCAGTGTGTAATATGCACCAAGATTTTCACCTCTTTGGGGTGGGTGTGGGGAAGGTGCGTCGTATACTCCGAAAAATACAGTAAGTGCTATTGAAAGTGCTATTGCAATTCTCCCAGCAACTTAACCAGCCAGAGGAAGCTGCCGCCTTCTCCCTGGCATTTCTGCTCATTTACCGCAGTTTGAGGTCAAGAGCTGGAGATAAGTTCTTCTTCCCAAGTCATATCATGTCAGTGTTGTGCCCAAACGCCTGCTCTTTCCTTTTCCAAAAAGAAATGCAAAGGTTTTAATGACATTTAAATCATCCAGAGAACGTTGGCTATGGCAGATTAGAAGCACACTGGTGTCAATAAAAGTGAGGGTAGGTAAGAGCCAGTTTTTCTGGATGTCTTTTGGTGATTATGCACTACAGGAAAATCCGTCTCGTTAATTGTTTATCGTTGGACTGGTTTTTAAATTATATTGTTCCTCGTCCAAAAAGTGCTTTTCTAAAGGTAACTGGAGTTCCTTTGTTTGTTTGTTTTTCCCCTTGAAGACATTTCGCTTCTCATCCAAGAAGCATCTTCAGTTCTCACTTCTTCAGAACTGAAAAAGCTTCTTGGATGAGAAGCGAAATGTCTTCAAGGGGAAAAAAACCAGGCAACGTCCAGTTGCCTTTTGAAAAGCTCCTGACCCTGAATTTCCATGGACGTATATCATTCCTTGTATTGTGGTTTGATTTTATGCAGCCACGTTGGTGCAGTGGTTAGAGTGCAGTACTGCAGGCTACTTCTGCTGACTGCCGTCTGCCTACAATTTGGCAGTTCGAACCTCACCAGGCTCAAGGTTGACTCAGCCTTCCATCCTTCCGAGTTGGGTAAAATGAGGACCCGGATTGTTGGGGGCAAGAGGCTGACTATTGGGGGCAATTGGCTGTAAAGCACTTGAAGCGGTATACAAGTGCTAAGTGCTATATGGAGTTCCCATTTTTGGCCTGGCATCGCCAGTATCGTTCAATTTACAGAAGCTCCATAGGGTTGCCTAAATTCACAACAGATTCCTTTCCTTAAACACCCAGCTGCCCATTGGCCGAGGAGCTGCAGTGTCCTTTGCCAGCTGAAAAGCCCAACGACACTGACACCTGTACTTTAACAGGAAGGCGGGGGGGCACTTTCTGCCACAAACCATGATTAAGAGAGACGCGTGTCTGCAAAATGGTCTGCGGCATATTTCAAAACTCTGATCAATGTCGCCTATAAAAAGAGAAGGAGCACAGGGAGTTGGTCAAAAAAGTCAAGATGGAGTCCACAGCTATGCAGTCAAACTTTTTATGTATGGCTGTAATCTTGTTTTATTAATTCCCCACTTCGATGCCTTCCCTCAATGTTCCTGAAACAGAGACATCATAGGAGAGAGAGGGGGGGGAGAGAGGAGAGAGAGATAGAGATTGAGAGATGATAGATTGAATAGACTAAGACAGGGGTGTCCAAACTTGGCAACTTTAAGACTTGTGGACTTCAACTCCCAGAATTCTGGGAGTTGAAGTCCACAAGTCTTAAAGTTGCCAAGTTTGGACACCCCTGGACTAAGAAGACCTCTTCCAGGTCTTCTTCCTGGAAGGGTTAGGGTTAGGACTAGACATATACATATTCCTGCAACTGTTCTTCATATATCAATCAGAATAGAGCTGGAAGGGACCTTGGAGGTTTTCTAGTCCAACCCCCTGCTCAGGCAAGAAAACGTATACCCGTGATGATGAACCTTTGGTATGCATGCCAGAGGTGGCACCCAGATCCCTCTCTGTGGGCATGTGCGCTGTCCCCAGCTGTTTTTCTGGTTTCCAGCACAAGCCGGCTAGCTGGTCTTTGCAGGTGCCGGAATGCTGGAAAACGGTAAAAAAACAGGCTGTTTTTCGGGCCATTTCTGGACCGTTTTTTGGGCTGAAAACGCCCCCCAAAACAGGCATGTGCACACCAGCCAGCTGATCTTTGGGGCTCCAGTGCGCACACATGCATGTTTGGGCACTTGGTGCCGAAAAGGTTCGCCATCATTGCCCCTATACCATTCCAGAGAAATTGTTGTCCTCTCTCTTCTTAACACTCTCCAGTGTTGGCGCATTCACAACTCCTGGAGGCAAGTGGTTCCACTGGTTAATTGTTCTGTCAGGAAATTTATTAGTTCTAGGATTCTTCTCTCCTTGATTAGTTTCCATCCATTGTTTGTTGTCCTGCCCTCTGATGCTTTTTGAGAATAATTTGATGGCCTCCTCTTTGTGGCAACCCCTCATATACTGGAATACACGTCCCCCCTGGTCCTTCTTTTCTCTAAACATACCTAGTTCCTGCAACTGTTCTTCATGTTTTAGTCTCCAGGCCGTCAATCATCCTAGTTGCTCCTCTCTGCACTTTTTCCAAACTCTCAACACCCTTTTTTCTAATGTGGTGACCAAAACTGGATGCAGCATTTCAGGTATGGCCTTAAGGTGGCTTTATCCAAGCTGGAAACACTTTTAGGGTGGGGAGAACCTTAGTTGCTCTTTGAAATTTCCCATAATCTCCTAGCACAAGGTTCTTTTGGAGAATTACAGGAAATTAATGGGCCAGCAACCAACCTACCCACAAGCCATAGTTAGCTTTCCCCAGTGAGGTGTCTTCCAGATGTATTGTCCTGATAAGAATAGCAATTTTGGGGATAATTCTGGAGGACAGCAGAAGGCAGAAGACAGCAGGAGAACTGGACTGAAGAGACCTACAGTAGTGGCCAAAATTGTGGAAACCTTTTGGGAAAAGTGTATTTTTGAGGTTTGATGGCTCACCACTTCTTTTGGAGTAGTACCATAAAATTATATATCATTGGAAAGATAATTTAATCAAGAATGTAATGCAACAAAATTTGTTCACGTATCTGTATTTTTTGAAAAGATATAGCCAAATATAGCCAGCAATAAAACCTAGTTAATAGAAGCAAGTATTCCATCTTGGTTTCACATTATGACAGCTGCAGAGCTAAAAGACTTATTTCACTCCATGGGAAGACGTTGTAAGGGCGTAATTCATGTTAAAGGTTACCCAACTTAAGTATTAACTGACATAGCGATAAATTTTGTATAGCTTGTTTTTTCTATGGTGATAATTTTTGTATATCTCATTTTTTTCTACGTTTCACTTTTTTTTCTTTATAATTGTTAGTCTAATAACAAATCCTTCATAAAAGTTAGTGCATTACATTCATTATTACATTATCTTTCTATTGATATATAATTTTATGGTACTATTAAAAAAAAGTGGTGTTATTATCAACCATCAAACCTCAAAATTACTGTACACTTTCCCCAAAAGGTTTCCACAGTTTTGGCCACTACTGTAGCTCTGACTTCAAGACAGAAGGTTCTCCTAGGAGGCCAAGAACCCAAGCTGCCTTGAGGGCTGGAGCAGGTTGCCCCCCCCCCCGTTAGTCCTTGCACAAAGAGACCCTCAGGAAACCCGCCTGAGAAATCCAAGGAGAGGAGACCGGCTTCTTTCTGGCCAGTTGTCCATGATGGAGTCAGCGGCTGAATTCATCCTGAGCCCCTCTGCCTGAAGGAGGGGAAGATGGACCTGGGGGAGGCAAATGGGTCACCAGGAACAGAAGTCCAAAGATGAGGCAGAAGCTAGAAATACCATCCTTTTATTTGAGGAAGCACCAGATGGAGCCATTCAAAGCCTCCTCACTGCTGCCCCCCCCCCCCCCCCGCAGCTCCCAAGAGGAGGATGGAGGCTGTGGCATCGGCTATTCCAGGAGAGGGATCAGAGGCAGCTTAGCTGCCTGGGGAACACAGCCCACTGCTTGGCTCCTGGGAAGGGTCCCATCCAGGGGTGAAATCCAGCAGCTTCTGGAGAACTGGTAGTGGAAATTTTGAGTAGTTTGGAGAACTGGCAAATGCCACCTCTGGCTGGCCCCAGAGTGGGGTGGGAGTGGAGATTTTGCAGCATCCTCCCCCCCCTCCCGGAATGGGGTGACAATGGCATATCCTTCCCCTGCCACGCCCACAGAACCGGTAGTAAAAAAAATTGAATTCCACCACTGGCCCAAATCAGGTCTGTTCTGATTGCAGCCCACAGGTGATCCGGCAGCAGCCCCTGTACTCCCCCCCAAAAAAATCTTCCTGCAGAATCTGCCCTCGCTTCCCAGGGATTCCCCCCCAAAGTGAAGCCTGCCTCCCACTTTCAGGGGCAAGAGGCTTCCCAGAGGGGAATGCAGCCACCCCTCCTCCAATAAAAGTCTGCTGAGTCCTGGCTGACTGTCCCAGTCTCAGACCCCTCCCTGCCCCAACCCCCCACAAGGCCCCCTCCCCCAGGCCGGAGGTCGAGAAGCAGTTATAGCGCCAGTTTAAAGGAACCCCCCACCCCCTCCCTGCCAGAGCCCAGCGCCAGCGCCGGGTCCCCGGAAGCCCCTCGGCCCATCCCAGGGGGAGCCCATCCAAAGAGAAGCCGCGGGGTCTCCGCTGGCCCCGGCTTCCCCCGGCCCTATTGTACAGTCTGCGGGGAGCTGGCGGCTGCCTTGGGCGGCTCCGCGGCCCCCTCGCGGCCCTTCTTGCGCGGCGGCTTCTTGATGGGCGTCTTCTTGGGCGCGGGCTCTCCGGGCGCGGGGGTCGCCTCGGGGCTCTGCTTCTCCGGGCTCCTGGCCTCGGGGCTGCCGGGCCCCAGCAGTTTCTGCAGCGGGGCGGAGGTGGGCAGCAACGGCTTGCCGGCTTTCTGCCCGGCGGGGGCGGCCGCCTGCTTGGCCTTCTGCGGGGGCGCCGGCTTCTCCCCTCGCTGGGCCGGGAGGGGGCTCATGCCGTTGGGCCGCGCGGCTGCCTCGCCCCGCTGGAGGCTCTGCGTCTTTTCCTTCAGCTGCGCGGCCAGCAGCGTGGCGGCCTCGGAGGAGAAGCCGAGCGGCGCTTTGGGCTGCGCGGGGCTCCGGAGCGCCTCGGCCGGCCGCCTCTCCGCCGCCGCCGGGGCCCCCATCCTCTTGAGCGCGGAGTGCAGGGCGCCGTTGAGGTTCTCGGCGGGCTCCGGTCCGGTCCGGCTGCGCTGCCTGGCCTGAGCGGGGCCGAGCTGGCCCTCGGGGCTGCCGGGCTCCTGCGGGGGCTTGGGGGCCCTCTCCTTGGCCCGCGCAGCCTCGCCGGGGCTCCGCTTGCGCTTGGAGGGGCCGGGCCGGCGCTCCGCCTGCAGCTCGGCGGCGGCCGGCAGGGAGTTGCTCTGGGCCGCGTTGTACTTGTGGTGGATCCAGGAGACTTTGGGCTTGGTGGAGGGGTCCGGCGGGGGCGGCTTGGCCCGCTCCGGGGAGGGCGGCTTGGCCGGCCTGGGCTCCGCCGCGGGGGCCTCTTCCTCCTCCCGGGACTGCTTGGAGAGGCGCGCGATGCGGGCGTAAAGGGCGCCGCTGACCGAGCCCGAGCCGCAGGAGGAGCGCTCGCTGTCCGAGGACTTGAGCAGGGGCGCCTCGCCGCCGTCCGCCGGGCCCTCCTTCAGGACGGTGTACTCGCCCGCCTCCTCCTCCGCCGTCGCCACCGCCGGTCCCTTGCGCAGAGGCTGCGGCGCCTTCTCCAGGGTGCTGCTCGGGGCCGAGACGCGCTCCTTGTGGTCGCTCTCTGCGGAGGGAAGGAAGGGAGAGCCGTCAGGGGGGCTGGAAAGGGGGGGGCATCAAGTCAACTGAGCCAAACTGCAAAGAGGCAGGGAAGACTCTCTCTCTCTCTCTCTCTCTCTCTCTCTCTCTCTCTCTCTCTCTCTCTCTCTCTCTCTCTCTCTCTCTCTCTCTCTCCTTCCTCCATCCTTCTTCCAAGCCTTTGATTAAAAAAAAGAACTAAAAAAGAGGTTGAGACTCTACAAAAAGGGCAGAGAAGAGCAACCAGGAGGATTGGGGGACTGGAGGCTAAAACATATGATGAACGGTTGCAGGAACTGGGCATGGCTACTCTAGTGAAGAGAAGGACCAGGGGAGACAGGATAGCAGTGTTCTAGTATTTGAGGGGCTGCCACAGAGAGGAGGGGGTCAAGCTATTTTCCAAGGCACCTGAGGGTAGGACAAGAAGCAACGGGTGGAAACTAACCAAGGAGAGATTCAACCTGGAAATAAGGAGGAATTTCCTGACAGTGAGAACAATCAACCCATGGAACAGAAGTTGCCTTCCGGAGTTGTGGGAGCTTCTTCCTTGGAGGCTTTCAAGGAGAGACTGGACTGCCATTGGTCAGAAATGGTGTAGGGTCTCCTGCTCAGGCAGGGGGGTTGGATTACATGACCTTCAAGGTCTCTTTCATCTCTGTTAATCTGAATCTATCTAAAATGATCAAAGGCCTGGAGGCTAAAACATAGGATGAACAGTTGCAGGAACTGGGCATGGCTAGTCTAGTGAAGAGAAGGACCAGGGGAGACAGGAGAGCAGTCTTCCAATGTTTGAGGGGCTGCCACAGAGAGGAGGGGGTCAAGCTATTCTCCAAAGCCCCCTGAAGGCCAGACAAGGAATAATGGATGGAAACTGAACAAGGAGAGATTCAACCTGGAAATAAGGAGGAATTTCCTGACAGTGAGAAAAATCAACCAAAGGAACAGAAGTTGCCTTCCGGAGTTGTGGGAGCTTCTTCCTTGGAGGCATTCAAGAAGAGACTGGACTGCCATTGGTCAGAAATGGTGTAGGGTCTCCTGCTCAGGCAGGGGGGTTGGATTACATGACCTTCAAGGTCTCTTTCATCTCTGTTAATCTGAATCTATCTAAAATGATCAAAGGCCTGGAGACTAAAACATAGGATGAATGGTTGCAGGAACTGGGCATGGCGAGTCTAGTGAAGGGAAGGACCAGGGGAGACAGGATAGCAGTGTTCTAGTATTTGAGGGGCTGCCACAGAGAGGAGGGGGTCAAGCTATTTTCCAAGGCACCTGAGGGTAGGACAAGAAGCAACGGGTGGAAACTAACCAAGGAGAGATTCAACCTGGAAATAAGGAGGAATTTCCTGACAGTGAGAAAAATCAACCAAAGGAACAGAAGTTGCCTTCGGGAGTTGTGGGAACTTCTTCCTTGGAGGCTTTCAAGGAGAGACTGGACTGCCCTCTATCAGAAATGGTGTAGGGTCTCCTGCTTGGATTGGGGGTTAGACTAGATGACCTACAAGGTCCCTTTCAGGTCTTAATCTGAATCTATCTAAGACGATCGAAGGCCTGGAGACTAAAACATATGAAGAACAGTTGCAGGAACTGGGCATGGCTAGTCTAGGGAAGAGAAGGACCAGGGGAGACATGATAACAGTCTTCCAGTAGTTGAGGGGCTGCCACAGAGAGGAGGGGGCCAAGCTATTTTCCAAAGCACCCGAAGGCCGGACAAGGAATGATGGATGGAAACTAATCAAGGAGAGAAGCAACCTAGAACTAAGGAGACATTTCCTGACAGTGAGAGCAATGAACCCATGGAACAGAAGTAGCATTCAGAAGTTGTGGGAGCTTCATCACTGGAGGCTTTCAAGAAGAGACTGGACTGGCAGAAATGGTGTCTCCTGCTTTGGGGGGAGAGGTTGGCCTAGATGAGCTACAAGATCCCTTCCAACTCTGCTAATCTGTTAATCTTTTCAGAAGTCATTGCAAGAGACCTATTGTCAGAAGGCTGCTTTGGCAGAGAAAATACATTGCTAGCCAGCCTGAGAATTTTCACTCCCTTCAAGGAGAAATCCCTGAAAAACCAAATCTGAAAATTCTCCAGCAATCTTTGGAGATTGCTCGCCACAGGGCTTCCTCCTTTCTAGCCCTGGAAGAATTTTGCACACCAAGCGAGGGTGACAGAGCAACCTGTGCAAAAGGAGGGATTTGGGTCCAACACGCTTTACGTATTGAGTGCACAGAATACAGTTTGTGCTCAGGGTGGATTTTAATTCATTTTACAGCAAGGAAAGAGCCATTCCTTTTAGCTGTTACTTAATGACTGATGTTCAAATGATTTGCACGTAGTCCAGGGTGAAGCTGTGGCCCGGGCAGAATTTAAAAATGTATGAGCAGGGCTGCTTCCTTCCCTTTAGCAAGGTGAAGCCCTTGGAAGCTGGGGTGTCCCAGGAGGATGGAGGTAGAAGGAAGAATATGGGTACACTTGTGCAGTCAAAGGCCTGCTCCCACTCATCCTATTTGTTGGGACTACAGTAGTGGCCAAAATTGTGGAAACCTTTTGGGAAAAGTGTATTTTTCAGGTTTGATGACTAACAACACCACTTTTGTTTTTAGTAGTACCATCAAATTATGTATCAATGGAAAGATAATTTAATCAGGAATGTTATGCAACAAAGTTTGTTCAGTTATCTAGTTTTTGAAGAGTTATAGCCAAATATAGCCAGCAATAAAACCCAGTTAATAGAAGCAACTATTCAATCTTGGTTTCACATTATAACAGCTGCAGAACTAAAAGACTTGGTTCACTCCATGGGAAGACGTTATAAGGCCGTAATTCGTGTTAAAGGTTACCCAACTAAGTATTAACTGACATGATAATTTTTGTATATCTTGTTTTTTCTATGCTGATAATTGTTGTATATCTCCTTTTATATGTGTTTCACTTTTCTTCTTTATAACTATTATTCTAACAGCAAATCCTTCATAAAAGTTATTGCATTACATTCTTGATGAAATTATCTTTCTATTGATATAATTTTATGCTACTAGTCAAAAAAAAATATGGTGTTATTATCAGCCATCAAACCTTAACATTACTGTACACTTTTCCCAAAAGGTTTCCACAGTTTTGGCCACAACTGTATACTCCAGATTTTTCTGATTTTCCCCAGATGCGGCTACACCGTCTTGGGCTTCACCTGGATATCACAAAGACTCACTTTCCTACCACCGAGGGATGCTCTCTAACCCAATAGGTTCTGCATCAAAGAAGCAAAAGCAAACTCTGTTATTCATATAGTTTGATGGTGAAAGGTTTCAGGATTTATTTATTTTTTTAAAGAAGGGATTGGTATACAAAATTTGAGATAAAATTAAACAGCCTGAACCGAGTTCATGATGCTGAGCAGACTTAGTGGGTTTTTTTTAAAAAAATCAAGATTAGCAAACATTTCTTTTTCCAATATTGAGTCTGAGACAGCTACACATTTCCCTACAGATCCCTCCTGGCAACAGTTGAAGGCATAATCCTTCTCCCAACTCCGCTGCCAAATTGGAGACCACTAGATTGTGATGTTTTGGAAGGGATTTGTGTGTGTGTGTGTGTGTGTGTGTGTGTGTGTGTGTTCAAAATATATGTGGCTTTTGTACCAAAAGCATTTTGGGAGGTTTGAAGTTTCTTCACCCACGGATATCATGCATATTTCCTCAACAGTTAACTTGCTTATTACATTAACTCGTTACTTGGAAGGAGACACAATAGGTTTTTTTTTTAAAGCTGACCGAACAGGCCAGTCACACAACACCCTAAAGCCAGAAAACAAACAAGCCAACTACAAACTAACCAGGGTTAGCATATTAAAGGGTGTATGTGTGAGGACAGTCCATTTCAAGAGGCTGAAACCCAGCAGCTCTGAAAGCTGAGGGAGTGGCTGGCTGTCATGCTATTGCCCTTCCTTCCTTCCTTCCTTCCTTCCTTCCTTCCTTCCTTCCTTCCTTCCTTCCTTCCTTCCTTCCTTCCTTCTTCCATGTGCACAGTGGTTAGAATGCAGTATTGCAGGCTAATTCTGCCACTGCCAGCAGTTCAATCCTGACCGGCTTAAGGTTGACTCAGCCTTCCATCCTTCTGAGGTTGGTAAAATGAGGAGCCATATTGTTGAGGGCTAAGAGGCTGTAAACCGCTTGGAGAGGGCTGTAAAGCATTATGAAGTGATTGCTGTCCCTTCCTTCCTTCCTTCCCTCTGCCCACTGCCAGCAGTTCGATTCTCACCATCTCAAGGTTGACTCAGCCTTCTATCCCTCCAAGGTTGGTAAATGAGGACCCAGATTGTTGGGGGCAAGAGGCTGACTCTGTAAACCGCTTAGAGAGGGCTGGAAAGAGCTGTGAGGTGGCATATAAATCTAAGGGCTACTGCTGTTGTGTTTGTGTTTATGTGTCTTTTGAAAGCCGAGAGCCAGGGGAGGGAAGACAGCGCTGAGGCGTGGAGTGGCGACAGTGAGCTGGGCTGGGGTCAACTAGAGAGTGGGGGAAGCAAGGGGTGGAGAGGGAAAGTTTGTTCTCACAGAGAGGGGCCCTTTTCCTGTTCATGCGTGCCCCCTCCCCTGACATGTGCCAAAGCCGTCCCGGAGTTTTCCTCTTGTGCGAAAGGAGCCTCTGTGTCTGCAGGAGTTAATTTCCACTGGTGGGAACATCTCTGCCTGATAATTAGGGTGCTGCTTTTTTCTTTCAAAGCCAGGCATGTGTGGCCCGAGAATTCTTTAGGCATTACAGGGTCCTTTGTGAAGGGCTGTTATTTGCTACAAAAGGGCTGCGGTGGAGCTGGGACCGAGTCAAATTCCTCAGCTCCATAACGGCTGCCAAAATAACGGAGAGGAGAGGAGAAATTAGGAGCTCGGATCCTATGGGGAGCTCCGACCACGGGCCGGCCATCCGAATGCAGAATGGAGACTCCAGCCTGCCTTGCTACGGCCACGGCGCAGCTCTCTCATTCCAGAGAACTCCAGTCGGCTTATCAGCATCCTAGTCCTCAGTTTTGCAAAGGAAAACTTGAAGTGGGTCCCGTTTGTGTTAAGGGAAAAAACTTCTGGAGACGTTTTGGTAGCCAAAGTGAGAGGGCAACGAACTTCATCAGGGATACGGGAAAGTTGGGCACATCTGTAGTACAGGTAGTTTGCTTAGTGACCAAAGTTACAACGGCATGGCCTTTTTTTACAAGCTTAAGACTGAAAGCCAGGCTTCTCAGACGCTCCATATCTTTTCTACTCTGCTCTGCGGAATGGAGAGTTGGTCTCGGACAGAAAGCCACTTGAAGAGATGAGAAGCATTTGAAATGTGGATTGACAGGCAGCTGTTAGTGGGTTGACAGAGTCAGAAATGAGGAGGGGATAAGCCAGCTGGGAAAGCCAAGGGAGATCATCAAAACCATAAAAAAGCGAAAGTTAGAATATTTCAGACATGAGATGCGACACCCAGGAAAATACATCATCCTCCCCTTAATCCTCCAGGGAAAAATTGAAGGCAAAGGAGGTCCAGGCAGAAGAAGAACCTCATGGCTTCAAAATCTAAGGGAGCAGTTTGGACAAAACTCAGCAGCACTTTTTCATGCGGCTGTTGACAAAAATAAGATCACCAACATGATCGCCAACGTCTGATGATGAATATGGAAGAAGGAGAAGGAGAAGGAAGGCGGAGAAGGAAGGCAGAGAAGGAGAAGGAGAAGAAGGAGGAGGAGGAGGAGGAAGGCGGAGAAGGAGAAGAAGAAGGAGAAGAAAGGCGGAGAAGGAGAAGGAGAAGAAGAAGGAGGAGGAGGAGGAAGGCGGAGAAGGAGGAGGAGGAGGAGGAGGAGGAGGAGGAGGAGAAGAAGAAGAAGAAGAAGAAGAAGAAGAAGAAGAAGAAGAAGAAGAAGAAGAAGAAGAAGGAAAAGGAAAAGGAAGGCGGAGAAGGAGAAGGAGAAGGAGAGGAAGGAGGAGGAGGAGGAGAAGAAGAAGAAGAAGAAGAAGAAGAGGAAGGAGGAGGAGGAGGAGGAGAAGAAGAAGAAGAAGAAGAAGAAGAAGAAGAAGAAGAAGAAGAAGAAGAAGAAGAAGAAGAAGAGAACAGGAAGAAAGGTATTTTGATTACATTTGGGGCATTAGACAGCAGTGGCCCAACCTTGGCATTGGGTCCCCAGCAACGTGTGTGTGTGTGTATGTGTGTGTTTGTGTATGCACTCTTACAGATTTTTTTTTTGTTATCCCAACATTTCCTAATCACCAGCCAAGGAAATGATACCCTCCTGATACCCTTTACTCTTGGTGACCACTGACTACCACTTTCAGTGGCCAGATCTGAGTTCTCTCAAGGGACGGCTTGCGTGATCGGAGCCTGGCTTGTGCCAGGAGTTCCACTGACCTTCGTGGGGCACGCAGTAGACGGGTCCTTCGTCTGTGGTATCGAAGGAAGAGAAGGAGCCCCTGGATGACCAGGAGGGTGATGGCTGATCGACCACCGAAGAAGGTTCAATGAAGCTGCAGTTCAGGGTGTTCTCCAAGTCATGATGAGCCACTGCAAGGCACAAAGAGGGTGGAGAAGGGAGGTCCAATCAATCAATCAATCAATCAATCAATCAATCAATCAGCATAGAGCTGGGGTGACACGATGGTTGTCTTATCCCAAAGGTGCTTTTTGAAGAGGCAACTGGACTTTCTGGTTTTTCTTTGAAGACATTGGACAGAGATGTTGGACAGAGAGGACCTCTGGTTTGAAAGCGGGGTCCAAGAGGCCATCTATGTCACTTCTCTTAACAGAGGGGGACAGATAACGACATCATCTATCTCCAATCTACAACACAGATCCTTTCAACAGTTCCAAGAAGACTCCACACCCATTTGCACCACTCGGGTGATCCTGAGGACACAGGCAAACCTCCAAGTGGCCTCAACGGCTCACCGAAAGGATGCAAATGACCAGCTGTCTGCAAGGAGTATAAATCCTTCCATTCCGCACCATCCAGTCAGAGCTGAAGAAGCTCCTTGGGTGAGAAGCGAAGCATCTTCAAAGAAAACCAAGAAAGTTTAGTTGCCTCTTGAAAAAAGCACCTTTGGGACAAGCATGACCTTGGATGACGGAGAATCTCCATAGACATTCTCTATCCAGAATGTGGACCCTGAAGCTACAGATAAAGCCTCCAAGTGGCCTCAACGCTGCTCAGAAAAAGCACTAACGACCAGATAACTGAAAGGAAGATAAATCCTTCCGCCCTCCAATATTCAGTCAGAACCGAAGAAGCTTCTTGGATGAGAAGCAAAACGCCCTCAAGGAAAAACAAAAAAGTTCAGCTACCTGTTGGGGGAAAAAAGCACCTTTGGAACAACCAGGACCTGGAGGACTGAGAACCTCCCTAGACAGGCAGTTGTCTTAGTTAACAAGGAGAGATCCAACCTAGAACGAAGGAGACATTTCCTGACGCTGAGAACAATTAACCAGTGGAACGGTTTACCTCCGGAGGTTGTGGGTGTTACCTCCAACACTGGAGGTTTTTAAGAAGAGATGGGGCACAAAGACTACATCCCACATGCAGCATTGTGCAAAGGTCGGACTTTCAGGGGCAAAGTGTCCTTTAGAAATGTCTTTGGGCATCCATGAAACTTCTGCTGGGAACATAGAAAGCGGCCACAGACGTCCAGGAAAAGACACAACCACTTTAAAGGGGCTTGAAGTCAGATCTTGGCCAAGGCTTTGTGCCGCTCTGACAGTGATGCACCCAGATGAGCGCAACAGAAGGGCCTCTGTGGGAAGCAAACCTCGGAGGGGAAGCGGCGTTTCCGATGCCTTCGGACCTCTGGTTCTGGGTGAGTCACTGCCAAATAAATCATGCCCAGAGTGGCTGAAGAAGGCTTTCCTGTGGGCCTCTCGCCTTCTCTGCCTGGGTGTTTATTCTGCTGCAAGGCAATCTCTAGCCTGCTGTGATTCTTAGAGGGGGCAGCCTCAGGGGGGGGGGCTCGTGGCTCTGAGCTGACACCCCCCCCCTGAGTGGGAAGGTAGCAGGGAGGCAAAGGCTGCGGGGTCTGGAATAACTGCCTTCGTAGGGTGCTTCGAAGCCATCCTTCCTTTTTGAGATTGACACTAAGAATGGATATGGCTTGGATGGGGAAGGAAGGGAAGGAAAGGAAAGGAGGGAGGAAGAGGGGAGGAAGGGAGAGCAGGAAGGAAAGAAGGGGGAGGAAAGGAAGGAAGGAAGGAAGAGGGAGGGAGGAGAGAGGAAAGAAAGGGAAGGAAGGAAAGAAAGGAAGGAGACAGGGAGGGAAGGAAGGAAGGAAGGAAGGAAGGAAGGAAGGAAGGAAAGAAAGAAAGAAAGAAAGAAAGAAAGAAAGAAAGAAAGAAGCCAAATCAAGAGAAGAGAAATGCCCTGCCCTGCCTGCAGCTCCATCTGGACTCCCACCCCCTCTGCGCTTCAGCCATGTGGATCTTCCCCAGGAACACTGGGCAATGAGAACATATGGCAGAGCCCGTGTGCCAAGCCAAACAAAGGCGCTTGGCACCAAAGCATTTCATTCTGGTGAAATAAGAGAACTCTGGCAATTTAGGGGCGCTCCGGGAGGGCCAGTCGGTTGTAGGCAGAGGGAGCAACGCAGGAGGACGTGGGGCTGGTCAGGCCCCGAATGGCTCTGCAGGCAGCCACAACAAGCCCTCCAGACTGCAGAGCCTGGCAACTGCATGCAGAGCGCTTTAGGGGAAGGGAGCCACAGGGCGAAAACAGGAGGCAGGAGGGGGCAGCATCGGGGTCTAGGTCCAGGAAGCCCCGAAGCTGCTGGTTGGGGGCTTTCAGCCAAAGCCCTGAGCATTAGCATCATGCATAGCTGTGAAATTAAAAGACGCTTGTTCCTGGGGAGGGAAGCCATGGCAAATCTAGGCAGCCTCCTAAAAAGCAGAGACATCACCCTGACAAGAAAAGTGTGCGTATAGTCAAGGCTACGGTTTTCCCAGTCGCAATGGATGGCTGTGAAGGTTGGACCATAAGAAAGGTTGAGCGCCAAAGAACGGAGGCCGTTGAATTCTGGTGCTGGAGGAGACTCTCACGAGTCCCTTGGACTGCAAAGCCATCCAACCGGTCAGTCCTAGAGGAGATCAACCCTGGCTGCTCTTTAGAAGGCCGGATCCTGAAGAGGAAACTCAAAGACTTTGGCCACCTAAGGAGAAGGAAGGACTCCCTGGAGAAGAGCCTCATGCTGGGAACGATGGAGGGCAAAAGAAGAAGAAGGGGACGGCAGAGAACGAGGTGGCTGGCTGGAGTCACCAAAGCAGTAGGCGTGAGTTTAAATGGACTCCAATGGATGGTAGAGGACAGGAAGGCCTGGAGGAACATTGTCCATGGGGTCGCAATGAGTCAGACACGACTTCGCAACTAAGAACAACAACAACAGCTGTGAAGCCCAGTTTGCAGCCTGAATCTGCACGGCACACGAGCCCAACCTGAAACAAACGGTCTATATTTGGGGTTTTTTGCCATCCCAAGAATCCTGTAGGAGAGAGGAAGTGGGCGGAAGAGGGAGCAAGCCAGTCTACATAAAACATAGAATCATAGGGCTGGAAGGGACCTCAGAGGTCTTCTAGTCCAACCCCCTGCTCGAGGCAGAAGTCCTTATAACATCCCAGACAAAAGGTTGTCCAA
Source organism: Natrix helvetica (assembly GCF_964273705.1). NCBI lineage: Eukaryota > Metazoa > Chordata > Lepidosauria > Squamata > Natricidae > Natrix > Natrix helvetica. Next base: position 2,537,705 of record NC_138564.1, read on the forward strand.
TCTTGTCTTGAAAAACCTCCATCACAACTCTGGGAGGCAAACTGTTCCAATTGCTAAGTTCTCCTTCCTTCTTGTTTGCGTCTCTCTTTAACAAGTTTCCACCCATTGCTTCTTGTCCTGCCCAGAGGCGGATGCCTACCGGTTCGGCCCAGTTCAGCCGAGTAAGTAGTAGCTCGGCCAGCCACGCCCCTGAACCTGTTCTATTGGTGGTGCCATAGACGGCACCATCTTGTTTTTTGCTTTTACGCATGCATGCATAGCGTGCATTAAGTGCCCCCTGAGCAAACCAGCAGTAGAAGAAGGCAGAACCCACGCCTGGTCCTGCCCTCCCGTATACGTCAATCCCCTCTTCTCGGTGATCATCCCTCAAGTAGTCCCAAAGCTGCTTTTTTCAGGAGGCAAACTGGACTTCTTGTTTTTCTTTGAAGACGTTTCACTTCTCATCCAAGAAGCTTCTTCAGCTCTGACTGGATGGTGGGGAAGGGAAGGATTTATATTCCTTGCAGACAGCTGGTCCTTTGCATTGTTTTAGAGGGTCCTTGAGGCCACTTGGAGGTTTTATCTGTGTCCTCAAGGTCAGCTGAGCGGTGCAAATGGTCTGCAATTTTTCCTCTGGAAATCCATTCAAACAGATAACAGGACACGCAGGAGTATAAATACTCCCAAACCTCCAAGTGGCCTCAGCGGCTCACCGAAAGGATGCAAATGACCAACTGTCTGCAAGGAGTATAAATCCTTCCATTCCGCACCATCCTGTCAGAGCTGAAGAAGCTTCTTGGGTGAGAAGCGAAACATCTTGAGAGAAAAACCAGAAAGTCCAGTTGCCTCTTGAAAAAAGCACTTTTGGGATAACCATGACCTGGAGGATGGAGCATCTCCATAGACAATCCCTCAAGTACTGTACTGGAAGACAATTATTTATTCTCTTCCGATCCTTCTCTTCTACGGGGCACACATATCTAGGGCCCCCTCAACACTTCATTATATGATTTAGCCCCCAGACCCTTTATTATCTTCCTGGCTCTTCCCTGCACAATTTCCAGCCTCTGTGGCTCAGCACGTCTTGGGACACACAGCTAGCGAGTCTCAACAGCGTACATGGTTCTGGTATAGTTTTGAGTGGCTTCACGCCATGGTTCAATCCTGGTTTATTGAATCAATCCCCACTAGCAAGCTTCCCACAACATGAAAACCCATCTCCTATGGTTTGCAGGCTGCAAGAGGCAGGCCCCATTTCAGCCGAGCATGTTGCTGGAATCCAGCTGGCTTGTCTCAGTATTTTGCACAGTTGATGGGGCTCCTGCCTCTTCATTTCCTGGATGGAGCATCTGGCTAGCAGCTGTCGGGAAGCAGGGTTTGAAAGTGGCTGGCTCGATCAGACCAGGTTCATCTAAATCAGGGGTATCCAAACTTGGAAACTTTAAGACTTGTGGACTTCAACTCCTAGAATTCCCCAGCCAGCCATGGCTGGCTGGGGAATTCTGGGAGTTGAAGTCCACAAGTCTTAAAGTTCCCAAGTTTGGACACCCCTGATCCAAATCCTGGTCTGAGGATGGGCAGCGGGACTAGTCAGGATGCTCCATTTCTAAGCAATGCGCCTCGGATTGTGTGGCCCAATCGGTCTCCGCTTTCTGGAGCGCCAGCGAAGAGCACAACTGCACGACAGAGGCCAAGGGGAAAGCTCTCGCTGCCATTGTTTATACAAAATCTCCAAGCAGCAGTCAACGCCAGGAAGGGGAGACACACAGACTCATTCAGTCCGAGTCTCTCTTTCGGAGAAAGGGCCTCTATGCTGGCGAGGGGAGGGAAGCCAGACCCAGCTTGCTACTGTAAACACAGCTCTGAGGATCATTTCAGGAGGAAAACGTTCCAGGGACTTTGGCGCTACGGCTTTCAGGACCTTTCCCAACAAGATTTGGAAGAAACAGAATAGAACGACAGAGTTGGAAGGGACCTTGGAGGTCTTCTAGTCCAACCCGCTGCCTAAGCAGGAAACCCTATACCATTTCAGACAAACTTGGTTGTCCAATCTCTCCTTTAAAGCTTCCAACTTCGTTGTATTTAAGTGCAGTGACAATAAAGATTATACTTATTCAGTGTTGGAGTATTTGCAACTTCTGGAGGCAAGCTGTTCCACTGATTAATTGTACTAACTGTCAGGAAATTTCTCCTTAGTTCCAAGTTGCTTCTCTCCTTGATTAGTGTCCGCCCATTGTTTCTTGTCCTACCTTCAGGTGCTTTGGAGAATAGCTTGACTGCCTCTTCTTTGTGGCAGCCCTTGAGATATTGGAACAATGCTATCATGTCTCCCCTAGTCCTTCTTTCTATTAAACTAGACATACCCAGTTCCTGCAACCGTTCTTCATATGTTTTAGTCTCCAGTCCCCTAATCCTCTTTCTTGCTCTTCTCTGCACTCTTTCTAGAGCCTCCACATCTTTTCTACATCGTGACGACCAAAACTGAATGCCGTATTCCAAGTGTGGTGTTATGGAGGGCAAAAACGGCCAGCTCTGAGGTTTGTGATGCCACCAGATTAAGGCCAAAAAGATGTCCGGAAGATGATGTGTCCAGAGGCAAAAGGAGAGGCCATATGCATCACACAAGGACTATCAGAACGGTGAACTAAGGACCACCTGAGATTGTCAAAGCAGAAATTACAGGTTGACATTCTAGAACTGGAATGGAATGGGTCACTTCACATTAAAAAAACTTTGGAAGAAGATAGAATGAATGAGCTGGAAGGGACCTTGGAGGTCTTCTAGTCCAGCCCCTGGCTCAAGCAGGAGAACCTCTACCATTTCAGAGAAGTGGCTGTCCAGTCTCTTCTTAAACACCTCCAGCGATGGAGCGCCTACAATTTCTGGAGGCCAGCTGTTCCACTGGTTAATTGTCCTCACTGTTAGGAAGTTTCTCCTTAATTCCAGGTTGCTTCTCTCCTTGATTAGTTTCCATCCATTGTTTCTTGTTTTGCCCTCTGGTGCTTTGGAGAATACTTTGAGCCCCTCTTCTTCGGGGCAGCCCCTCAAATCCTGGAATCCTACTGTCACGTCACTCCTAATTCTTATTTTCTTCACATCTTCTATTGTGGACCAAGAAAAAAAATGATAGGAAAGAAGGAACAGCCATGTTTATAACCCAAAGGGTTGCGGTTGTTGTCAGCTGCAACCCAAAATGACAGAAAGATCTCAGTTCTGTTCCCAGGTAAAAAAAAAACCACAGCAGGTGTTGCAAGTCTGTGCTCCAGTTGCAGGTGCAAAGGAAGCAGGAATTGAGCTCTTCTAGGAGGCCTCACTGCATCTTGTCAAGGTAGCACCAGGTAACAGTCCTACTGATGATGGACAAACACAGGTAGTCCTCGACTTACAACCGTTCAAAGTTACAACGGGGGTGAAAAAAAGGGACTTACGACTGTTTTTCGTAGTTAGGGCCTTTGCAGCATTGCCCATGACGATGTGATCAAAAATTCAGACGCTTTGCAACCGAGTCCCTTCGGGAGAGGGGGCGGTCTATAAGCGCTAAGAAAGAAATAAATAAAGCTTCATACTTATGACCGTTGCAGCATCCAGGGGTCCTGTGATTCCCTTTTTGTGACCTCCTGACAAGCAGTCAAGATTCACAACGAAACCACCACGTTGTTAACTTATCAACTGCACTTAACAACGGTGGCAAGAAATGTCGTAAAAGGGGGCAAAAACTCACTTTAAAAATGTCTCACTTAACAACAGAATTTTTGCCCTCCGCTGTGATCGTAAATCGAGGGCTTCCTGCAGAATGCTCAAGTTGGAAGTAAAACAATGAATCATAGGAGTATTTGACGTGGTTTAGGGAATGAAGCAGAAGACAGATTAATTGTGTTCTGCCAAGAAAATCCAGCGTTTCGTAGAGCAAAGAAACACAGACATCATTGGATGGAAAACACAAACATGCGAAGGTGGAAAAGCTCTGCTAGTCAGCAAAATGAAAAAAAAAAAAACCCAGGCATTGACTATTGTTCAGATCCCAAGTTTCCTAAAACTAAAGAACCTTAAAGCTGAAGGAAACAAATTTATCAGGCCAATCTCTTTAACAATATCCCACAGCAGCGAAAACAAAAACTAGATTTAATGGGTTGGATTTGATGAAGAGATTTCTGGGACAACTCAGACTGAAAGGCACGCTGCTCTGAAAGATGAAACAAATACAAATAGCCTGGAAGCGAAAAGAGAGAAAAATGGCTATTTGCCGATTTTGTGAAAATAAAAGTGAAAAGTAAAATGCAAAGAATCTGTTTCCCAACTAAATGCTAAAATTCCAGAAAAGAACAAAGAGAGACAGGGAAATAAAGATTTTGTACTGCACTGGATATTATCATGATAGGTATAGACTAAAGTGATTCAGTACATTAATCATTAAAAGTATATTAATAATTTAATTATATTAAGGGCTGCCACAGAGAAGACGGGGAGGTGTCAATGGATGGAAACTAATCATGGAGAGAAACAACCTGGAATTAAGGAGAAACTTCCGGACAGCTTCACTTAACAACTGTATTACTAACTTAGCTGCAGTGATTCACTCAACAATCATGGAACAAAGGTCATATAATGGGGCAAAACTCACTTAGCAAATGTCTCAGTAATAGAAATGTTGGTCTCAATTTTGGTTGTAAGTTGAGGACTGCCTGTTATAAGGTTCTCACTTGACACCAGAGCATTTGTTTCCTCTGATAAAACTCTTATCTTCTCCCTAATAAATAGCTCTGGGGATTTGATCCCTTGAATTAGCTATTTCCAGATAGGAGAAAAGGAGAAGGAGGAATTTGCTGACAGTGAGAACAATCAACCCATGGAACAGAAGTTGCCTTCGGGAATTGTGGAAGTTTCATCACTGGAGGCTTTCAAGGAGAAACTGGACTGCCATCTGTCAGAAATGGTGTAGGGTCTCCTGCTTGGATGGGGGGTTGGGTGGACTAGATGATCTACATGGTCCTTTCCCATTCTGCTCTGCTCTGCTCTGCTCTCCTACCCTACCCTATCCTTCCCTTCCCTACCCTATTCTTCCCTTCCCTACCCTATTCTTCCCTTCCCTTCCCTACCCTATCCTTCCCTTCCCTTTCCTTCCCTACCCTATCCTTCCCTACCCTTCTCTACCCTACCCATCCCTTCCCTATACTTCCCTTCCCTATCCTTCCCTACCCTACCCTATTCTTCCCTTCCCTATCCTTCCCTTTCCTTCCCTACCCTACCCTACCCTTCCCTACCCTTCCCTACCCTACCCTTCCCTATCCTTCCCTACCCTACCCTATTCTTCCCTTCCCTACCCTATCCTTCCCTTCCCTTTCCTTCCCTATCCTTCCCTTTCCTTCCCTACCCTATCCTTCCCTACCCTTCTCTACCCTACCCATCCCTTCCCTATACTTCCCTTCCCTATCCTTCCCTACCCTACCCTATTCTTCCCTTCCCTATCCTTCCCTTTCCTTCCCTACCCTACCCTATCCTTCCCTACCCTTCCCTACCCTACCCTTCCCTATCCTTCCCTACCCTACCCTATTCTTCCCTTCCCTACCCTATCCTTCCCTTCCCTTTCCTTCCCTACCCTTCCCTTCTCTACCCTTCCCTATCCTTCCCTTCCCTACCCTACCCTATCCTTCCCTTTAATTCCCTAGCCTATCCTTCCCTTCCCTTCCCTTCCCTACCTTTCCCTACCCTACCCTTCCCTACCCTTTCCTTCCCTACCCTATCCTTCTCTATACTGCCCTTCCTTTCCCTACCTTTCCCTACCCTACCCTTCCCTACCCTACCCTTCCCTACCCTATCCTTCCCTTCCTTTCTCTACCGTATCTTTCCCTTCCCTACCCTGTCCTTCCCTTACCCTTCCCTTCCCTACCCTACCCTACCCTACCCTACCCTATTCTACCCTATTCTAATTCTTCTTGTTGTGACTCATCGCTGTGAGTCTTTGTTCAATTACAGATACAGAGAAAGCCAAAGCTGAACAGTCCCAACATTGCCTGCGAATGCGCTCGAAAAAGACCTCGGAGCCCAAGAATAACAAATATTTCCACAGCTGAAATAAATCCAGGCTGTTCATTGGAAGCACCAGATAAAGCTTAAATAGTTTGGAGGAGGAATGCCAAGTCAAGAACCAGACATCGATGCTCGGGGAACAAACAAAAAAAAAAAAAATCAAAACTGAAAAGGGGGGCGACAAAAATCAAGAAGGCAGCTTCAGAGAGATTAAAATTATGTCCCTTGATCATAAAGAGTTTGACCGTCTGAATAACCTGCCCCTGGTTTGTTGATTTTCAAACATTGGCTTAAAAGGAGGGTTTTTAAAGTGCTGTCTCTTATGACTCCTGACAAATGCATCTTTTATTTTATGTTCACCGAGAGCACATGCACCAAAGAGAAATTCCTTATGTGTCCAACAAAGAATTCTTCTATTCATTGACATTGAGCCTTTATTGATTAGCCCTTGGGCCATAGCAAAGTGCAAAGTTCCAGAAACAAATTATTACTAAAATTTGATAAAAGCAACTTAAAATGGAATTTGATAAAATACAGTTTAAAATGGAATTGGAATAAAATACAGTCTAAAATGAAATTGGCATAGAATACAATAATTTAAGATATAAAATATGATAAAATTATATTTCGGTGTCACCCTTGCAATCCACCCCAATCAGTCCCACAAATGCAGATCTCAATCAAACCATTTTGTTTAAGGACTGTGCTGGGTTAAATGTTATTTTCCGGTTCTGGCCACACAAAAGGTAAGTTGTTTTGACATGGGGATCCCAATGGGTCCTTTGTTTGGTCTATGGACCAAGGTCCCCGTCTCTCACCCCCTTATATAGGCAACAATCCAATAGGAAGTGAGCCAGGTCTTCTCCCTCTGCCGCTCTGCAAACGCAGAGATGCTCATTGTAAGACCTAGAGTGGAATCTC